>NC_064809.1:85071995-85376619 GCF_023721935.1 Panthera uncia
ACCCAAAAAACAAAGAAAGTAAGAGTGAGTGAGAAAGAAAGGAAGAAAACACCTAGCTTTGCCAACTCTGGAGTAGTACAATGAAAGTCTGTTTTTTTTTTTTTTAATGCACTAAAAGCACAATGAAAGGGTCACATTAATAGACATTCAGTCAAATTAGAGAATTCCTACAGAATTCAAACAAAGGCTAATTGTCCTTTTCAACGTAATATAAATATGAACCTGTGTGAGAATGTATCAGCACCCTCCTTGATACCCTCCAGATTTGTACCAAATGAAATGGCAAAACCAAAGATTTAAAAACATAAAGATGATTTTGAATATAGGTGCATTATCAATTTTAATTGCCTAATACGCAAGACCCAATAATACTTAAAAATGAAACTGTCTAAAATGTAACACACAAACAAGTCAACGCTTCACAATTTAATGTGCTTCTTAAACAAGTGCAAGTTACTCAAGTCAAAGTTCTGGCAGACTAGTTGGGAAACAAGTACCATTCTACCCTTTGTGGACTATAAACTAGAACTTCCTGATATGCAAGGGTTGTTTAAGCAATATTTATGCAATCTAACATTTAAAAATGTTGCTTTCATTTAAAATTGATTTTTAATACACTACATTAAGCATCGCCTTATTTTCAGAACTCAAATAATGCTCTCTTTTCACTCAAGCTGTATCTTTTGGAAGAGGCCAAAGAGTAAAAAGTTTTAGGTGGTCAAGAAGATTTTCAGTAAAATGTTTTAGCTGGTCAAGAAGATTTTCAGCAAGTTACCAGTAACTAAAAGCAGGAGGTTGTTAGAAAACCATCCTTACAGGATAGGAAATAGCATTTGCTACCATGAATGCACTGTCTTTTGGTTCTGAGGGCAATAGATATAAAATACTGCATGAAGGAGTGAAATGGTCCTACAGTCATTATAGTTGTGCCTTGAGCTTTATAGGCTTTAATCACTACCTCAGTGAATTTGCTTTCCAAAGGCATTGTTTCACAAAGCTGTTTCTTTTTATGTAAGTCTTATTTGTGTGTGCTGCACACCAGCCAATTCAGCAAGAGAAACTACTTAACAGTTGAACACATGCAAAAGGCTAATAATAATAATGATAATAACGGCAGTTTTTCTAGTCACAAGCACAAAGCTATCTTGATAATGATCCACCAGGATGAAACTCACCTACTAACATTAAACAAAAAGCATTAATTCTTTAAGAATTACTCCCTTTTTAGCCCATCCATTTATCTCTCCCAACCTAACAAGTCTATTATAGAATACTGATTAGGTTTCTCAAAAATTTATGCTAAAATCACATCCTTTAAATCTGTTCACCAATTAGAGAAAATAAAACCAGGTAATAGCATATATAACATTAGTTAAGTGTGAAATTAAGTGAAGTCAACTATTTTATACTGTTTCTATTTTATGTTTTGAACATTATGAAGTATCCTCTGCCTATCTTCAAGATAAATTAGAAAGGCTAAAAAGGAAATTCAAGAATCTATCCTGTCCCCTGTGTAAAAGATGATTTTATAAAGTTCTTAAAATAATTATATTCATGGAGTCTGTAATTCCTTTTTTTTTTTCCCACTCAAGCCTTGCGCCTGCATTGTCAGGGGGAGACAACACACTATGGTGAGAGGCATGACAAAGTGTGGGCTCCGTGGGCACAGAGCCTAGGTTCAGATCTCTGCCTTAGCAATTTCTCACATTTTGGGGCTGAAGAAGTTATTTGAATTCCCTGAGCCTTAGTCTCCCGGAATGTAATACGAGAATTGTATTATCATCAGGCCTCATACATTTGCTATTGTGGTTAAATAAGACAATCCCTTGAAAGTCTCCAGGTAAATGCTTTTTAAATTATAACAGGTGGTAGTAGTCATAATTCCCAAACACGACACAAAAGATGATACATAGGATAACTATTGGAGGGGGCAATACTGCTTATTTCTCTGTAAGTATTGATTTCAAGTTAATTTTCCATGTCTTCTAGAAACTGATCTTGCAATTATTCATTGCATATTCTTCTAATCATAAAAGTCACATAAAGAGGGGAACATGACCTTTTAGCCTGCTTTGGGAGTGAGACTATCTTTTCAGATGAGATGATACAGAGGAGCGGTTTAAAAGAATGTACCTGAGGCCATGCTTCCTAGGTTCAGTGCTTAGTTCTTCTGATAACTCAGTGTGTGACCTTGAGTAAAACAGGGACCTATATCATAAGGTTGTATGATCTGAGGAGCAAATAATAGGCCAAGTGCTTAGAACAATGCTAGGCACATAATAAACTCTATGTAAATGGTAACTATTATTCATACACACACACACACACACACACACACACACACACACACACTTCTAGGTATCTGAATGCAATGAATTCCTAGTTTTTGTTCCTGATTATTTCTGATCATACATCACTAGTCTTTATAGATACATAATTCCATTATTTTTTATTCTTTGTCTTTTTCATCAGACTTTGCATACAGAACAAATATTTAGTAAATAATAAAGAAATATGTGGCGATATTTCCAAAAGGAGGTGGCAGGTTTAAATGGAGCACATGTCCAGTCTTCATAATACAGCTACTTAAATAACATCACAATAGGCACCATGTCAAACTCACATTCCGATAAATAAATGTAACTTATTTGATAAGAGTAAATGGAAAGCTAGATACCTTTATAATCCTAAAAGCTGATTTGAGTGAACTTTCCCTTGTGTGGAATATCATTGCTGCTTCACTGCAAATGTATTTTTTTAATGTAGCTCTTACAAGTACATGAATTAAGCTCTTCCCTTACTTTCTGTGTACAGAATATGCAATTAAAACATCATCACTCCGCAGAAGCAGGTTTTCTCATTTAAACTAGAGAAAAGCTGCCATTGAGCTGGTCATAACTGTACATGAATGCACTTGTACTATCTTAAAGCACCTTATATACTGAGGTATTACAAAATGAAAGACACCTGTCTGTCTAGGATAATCATTCAAGAGCAAGCTGAACAGACAGCTTTTATGTATTGATGAGGCACTATAAGGCAATGACATATGAATCATCTTTATAATTATACCCACCTATAAAAAAAAACTAAGGCTGTATTTTACTTTCTTGTCAATGGAGGTGATTCCTATAGACATGAAAACTGTTGGATTTTCATGCCACAGTTTAATTTTCCCTCCTAAGAATGTCTGGTGCTGGCTTGGCCTGAACATTTAACATTTGAGGCACCAAAAGCCATCTGTATAATAGTTCAGCTAGGGTCAGTATTTCTACTAAGTGACTTTGTTATCTGTCCTATAAATTCTCAAAAAATCTAACAGCTTTGGATGTTTGGGAGTCATTTCAGACAACACAGAGCACTGCCCTAGCTAGCTGGTTATATTTAGGTATAACACATGTGGGTACCAGTGTGGAAGCAGAAGATGGCATATAATCTAACCAGACTTCTGGAGAGAAGCAAAGCACCAAACATAACTGAGGAGACATGGCCTTATTCTGATAAAAGTTTTATACTAGTGTTACTACCTGCTAGTCTTAGAACACTGGACAAGCCACTTAAAAATCTCAGAATCTCCAGGGCTTATATCTGTCAGCTCAGTCTGTCGGACTAAGTGAGCTTCTAATTCCCTTCTATCCCCAAACTACTAAGACTTTTCTTAAGAAGCACTAATTCCAAATGGGATTAAGCTTTATTCTGATTACCTAAATTCACTGGTGGTACAACCACTGTGTAGAGTTCATTTTTCTAAGAAGCCTATTCATTATATTAGAATGCAGAACTAGCAAGCTTTTACCACAAACACAACATCTGTCACTGGCTTTCAACTTCCTATGCTGTATAAATGAAGATCTTGACTGGAAATGAATCTTTTGAACAGATGGACCTGCCCTATTTCTTGGAACTTTGAAAGCTGTACAGTGCGCCTGCCATGAACTCTTCTACGTGACTCATGAAAGCAGATGACTGTTTGCACTGCCATTTATGCACATTCATCTCCTCAGAAGCAGGTCGACTGATACTGCCTGGATGACATTCACTGCTAGCAAAACAAAATATTGCCTGATTTCTCTTTGGATAGTTAATAAATTCCTCTGGGACATCAAAGAAATTTAAGACTTTCCTTCTCCTGGCTCCTGTACACAACTTGTATTTATTCCAGGTGGAAAATGACCCCCAAAATGAAGATAATTCTGAAAGACAACAGGAAAATGGGATCCAGTTATTTTTCTCTCAGAAACATTCAAAAGTCCTTAAAAGAGGAAAACAATTATTTTGAATACTTGAAGGAAATCTGAATAGACTTAAAAAAATATTCCACATACCAGCAGAGTTCCCACATTTGTAGAGACAGTGGAGATTATGAACTCAATCGGAAGGTACTTTACCTGCAAAATTTGATACTGGGTTCGTTTTTTAGACTCACCTCTAATTTATGAAGGAGTCATTTGAATTGATAGTTTTTATCCACTTTCTGACATAAAGCCTTACTTTAAAATTTTAAATCTGTTCAAGGATCTCACTTCTCAAGAGTTTCAGCTTCACTGCATATGAGGGCTGGCAGAAGGTACACAGTACAAATTGTGCTCAAAAGGTGAATTTAAGAGAAGTGCGTAGGGGAGAAGGGCTAAAACTTGATAGCCTAGAGATTACCAAGAACAACATGTTCTCTGAGCTTCCTGGATGGTTTGAGTTATAAATACAAATGGCTCTTTCCTTGAGATACCTGTCTGAGTAAAGAAGATGTTGTTGTCACCTGGAGAAGAACTTGGTGCAACGTGTACCAAGCCGCTACCATGCCTGAAGTAGCACATTCACCCTCCTCCCCAGCCCTGTCCTTTTCCATAATATTACATTAGAAATTATCCTACCATATGTGGCAGATCTTGGAAAAAAATTTGCTGTCTGTAACTTCCAAACCTAGAATGTATTTTCTGACAAACAGGGTAATATAGTCAGTGATGTTTAATATGTTGGGTGCTTTTGCCTCTTCCCTTCTTTTTTCTCAGTTATAGTCTTCCCTGAGTTTCTTTTTTTTTTTCTTTTAAGAATAATAGTCACATACCAGAAGTTTCAAAATCTCAAAGTTGATCAAAATATGAATCTTTAGCTACTTCTAATAGCTTAGATGCTAATTTGGCATAGCTGATTCAATTATAGAGCAATTTATGTAAGGATTGGACCAATAAGTAAGAATATTATCTTCATTTGGGCTCAGTACTTTTCATGTTAACTTCTACATTAATAGGCAGGTTGAACACTGACAGAGGTCCACTAGTACACCCAAAGTTTTTATTATCCATTTCCTATGCTTGGAAAAACAATGTCAATGGCAGGGCCACTGTAGGTGACAATATTAGGTTCACCTCCTTGTCGCAGGGTTGTTTAATTGGTGGGCCTCATAATAGTTCAAAGAGCGATGCCCCCTCCTTATTTCTATAGGAGATAGTTCAATGCCTTTCTTTACTGAATACTGAGACAGTTCTTTGCTTTCTGATCCCTAAAGCTATACCAAGTTCATCTTTCACCCTGAAATCAGGAGCATCTGGAATGCTAATGGTAACTATAAGAAAGATTAGGTTACAGGTAATCCTGCAACACAGTGTACACACCTGCTCTGTGAGAAATAAACCAAGACGAGAGCTCATTTCGGGAGATGTTTTGAATCTTTACTCCTCAACGAAACTTCTGTCCCTTCCTTAGAATCCGACCAACACTAGGATTCGCCACACTAGTGCTCCAACGTGGAGCCAGAATATTTTTGAGTGTGGAAAAATCAAAAATTGTCATCAGGCACAGCAGAAACCTTCTCTTTCTACTTCTCCATTCGAACTTGAAGAGTTTTACACGTTTGCCTAAGGAACAAACACATGTCAGGTACTCCACTGTTCAACAGATTATTACAGGAAGCAAACCTGGGAGAAAGGGAACATTTCAACAAACATAAAGGGACAGTGAGACAATAACTTCCTTTACGTCCATAAAAGTTCACAATGGAGATAGGTTTGCATCTCTCCTAGAGGATCACGAACTTGTAGAACATTTTTTTTTAATTTCAGAAAGATACTCATAAATGGGACCTAAAATAAAAAAGCTTTTATGAGAAATTGATACAAAAATAGCAAGAATTTCTTGTGAATATTTTGAGAAGCGTTCTGCACAAACGTAATTAAAAAGTTCATTAAAGTCAAGGGAGAAAGTATATAGAAATTAGTACACCATCATTTTAACATAAAAGGGTAAGAGAACTATGCAAATAGTATTATGTAGTAATATTCAATCACAGTTCAAAGATTTAATATTCATGATCTTTCCTGAACAGCCATGTCTATGGTAATTTGTGATTTTGCTAAAGCATGAACCTAAATTGTACACAATTTAATGTTGATAAATGGGGCCAGGTCATTTAACCAATGTATAGGTCTAGCCACCCATAGGCATTCACAAGCCAGCTTTGTTATTCTCTGCTGATCAACTGTGTAATCCTCATTAACAGTCTGAATGGGATCCATGACATTTTACAGATATAGACTTGCAAAGGTTTGCTTTATAATCTCTTTCCCAAGCTACTCCAGAGATATCAAACATCTACTATTTGAATTTCAAATATTTGAATAATATTTGAGAGTATAACATGAATAACAATAATAAATAATAAAAATCCTATCAAGGAGTGGCTAACAATTTAGAATCAGACAATAGAAGGTTTTGGTAATATGAACCAGAAGTAAAACATTTCCTACATAAATTTGAGAGTTCAGGATAGTTAAAACCAATAGCAGGAGAAAAAATTAATAATGTTATAATATAGAAAGATGTCTCCCAATTTTGAAAAAAAAATGGAATATTTGAGTAATGAGAACCAACCCCTTATCCTCATCACACCTAGATCTCTCCCTACCTGAATGGAAAATGGAAGACTAAAATGATGGCCTGAGAAATAACGGAACTTTTGAGTTCGGGTCATCATGAGTACTTGATTTTATCCACACAGGTCAGAGCCAATGCAGTCATAAAGTGGGTCGGTGTCATGACTTGCCATAGACACTTGTTATAAAGGATGAAGCTGGAGGAAATTTATAGGAACTTCATATCAATCCATCTACCCTCATCTCTTCATCTTCCCAATCCCTTCAGAGACAAACAGGCTTATCTCTAGTCATAACTATTTAATACTCACAGGACTTGATATGCCCATTCATATCTCCTTATCTTTATACATTTTTACCTTTGCCAGAAATCTCTTCTTTCAAACCTCAGAAGCAATGTTACCACTTCATAATTCATAAGCCTTTTGTGATTCATCCAGTCAGCACTTTGTCCATACATCTTTTATAAGACATATCTCATCATATTATGATTATTTAGTAATCTCTGTTTCTCGCACTAAGCTATGATATAGTAGAAAAAAAGATATTCAGCATACATTTTGTTTCCTCAGTGCTAAGCAGCATTCTAGGCACATAAATAATGCCTAATATTTGTCAAATGAAAGACTGAAATGATGGATGGGTGGGCGGATGGATAAATGAAAAAATGAATGAATGAAGGTAAGAGGAAAGTGATACATAATTTCAGGAGAAGGACACCTGGGGCTACTATTTGGATTCTCTGTGAATAGCTAGGGGAACAATGAGGTGACCCCAAAGGTCAGTTCCTCCGTTTTTTATTTTTTTAAGATTATTCCCATGATTCTGTGGTTTCAGAATTTGAAATTATAGATATGCATGGGTCCTGACATCAGTTTCACATTTGCACCTTGGATATTTAAATTTATTCTCATTTGGAAAAGGTCTGATTTTTAAAACAAAATTAATTCATGAAAATAATGATGCAAGAAGATAATAGCAATGTGTGATGCTTTAATTGGTATTAGACTAACCACTTGGGATGTGGAAAATATCCAAATAGATACATCAAGGTTGATTCCAGCATACTCATTACAGTTAACATTTCAGTTAGAAATTATCCTAATTTTTTAAATGCAATTCTCTCTTGAGTAATTTCCATACTGCTGCTTAACACTGTCAGGAAAATTTTCTCATGAAATATTCCGTGGTGACAATTATCCTACACCTAAGTATTACATGCTCACTTGACATCAGGTATGGTGTTACAAATGAAATACCAACAAATTTCTTATAATGGAACAAAGTAAACAAATTTCACAATGATGATTCACTTCCAAAATAACTAATGTGAATTCAATCTCTCTCTCTTATATACTGATTATATACTCTATGTAGTTTAGGATGCCTCACCCCTCCCCCTATTTCTTTTTTCAAATATAGAGGCTAGAAGGTTGGTTTTGTTTGTTTGTTTTGTTTTGTTTTGTTTTTGAAAGAGAGAGATAGCAAGTGTGTGCAAACGAGGAAGGGGCAGAGGGGGGGAGGGAGAGAATCTTAAGCAGGCTCCACGCCCAGCACGGAGCCTGATGTAGGGCTCAATCTCACAAACATGAGTCTAAAGAGTAGAAATAACAAATAACAATAACAGTAGAAATAACAAATAACAATAACCAATTAATGGACTGAACCACCAGGCACCCCTAGAGGCTAGTGTTTTAGAAGGCAAAGAGTTGATTTTTGCTTAGTGAAATGCAACAGACTCCATTTTCTGGTCTAGACTAGAATGCCAAAGACAGCTGATCCTTCTCCTCATGGAAACCTGGAACCTTCCTCACCCTTTCCTTTGCCTCCACCTTTCAGATCATAATTGCTAGAATCAATAGACAACTTGGTGCACATTTATGTTCCCTTGTAACCCTCAGAATTATTCTTTGAGATTATCCCCATTTACTATTTACAGTTATTAGGCCTTGTTATTAATGACTGTTATCTCCAATTTACAGTTGAAAACACTGAAGTTCAGAAAAATTAAGCAAAACTTCTGGAAGATGCATCTAAGCAGTGATAGTCTAGGGACTGAGATCCTCATTCTGGGACTTCAAACCTACTAAAATAGGTACTGCATACCTGTTTCTTCCATTAATTTATTTGACTAATATTAATTGAGCACATAATAAGTAGTAGGGATACACTTGGGATATATTTTCCAGTTTGAGGAGTAGTCCTGCTTTACACCTGTTGTCCTGACTTTCTGTTGAACTTATCTTGGAAATATGTCCTATTATGGAGAATAAATTATATCTTCATTCATATACAGTACTTATCTTTACTGTGGAAATTTGAATTTTAGTAAACAACTACTGAATGTTGAAATCTTAAAGCTATGAATGAATGATTCTTTAATACGGGAATTTAAGCCACTGTGGTTGCAAAAAAGGGAACATTTTTTGAAGCATAAAACATTTCTGAAATCCATTAAATCACATCAAGTTGGTAATAAATTTTTAAGGCTGGCATTGAGGAAGGGTTCCTAGATATAGCTCTGTACTAACTTCTTCAACTTTTCCATCATAAAAATGAGACATTGAGGTTGTAATGTGAAAGACTGACTATAATATTATCAGTTACTATTGTAATCCAAGGTCATGAACTCAGAATCAAATTAAAGCCATGGCACACACTATTACCTTTGAGATAGAAGATTCATTTTAACAAAGAGGTCAAAAGAAGCTTCTTACAAAATCTAGATCTATTTTAAAACACTAATACTCCCTTAAGTATGAGGTTCACTTACTAGATATTTTTGTTATTTCTATTGCACCATAATGAAAAATATTTTAATGGCATCTTTCTAATCTTGAGTAAAATTGAAAAGTGATCATTGGGAATTTCAATTTCCTTCATTTTTGTTCTTTTCTTGACCATGAATAATTAAAAGTTGGCCAAGAGGTGGTGTGTCCTACGTTTATTGAAAGTTCACCTACTGATGATGTTAAAAAATAATAAATTTAAGACTTTCAGAGAATCAGGCAAGCAATAATTACAAGTAATGGTTAAGAGCATGGGTTAAGAGCATCCTCCAGCCATGGCTGGTTCTGACTTCAGTATCTTAAATGTGTGGCGCTGTTATTTCACTACAAAAAAACCTGTTTCCTTTCCTATACATGGAGATTGTCCCTGTCTTATCATACCACTATGAAGATTAAATGAAATAATACCTATAATAATACAATAAATACTAACTTTTAAACATAAACAGTACCTTGAAATAAATATTTTCAAAACCAGAAGTTTGTATACTTAACAACATTTTCAGTATCCCATTGTCATTATAAAATATGAAATATTATTCTATAATAAGACATTAAGTATGGATGTATTTCTGGCTCTCTGATACTATGTCCTTTCCAAAGCTATAAATTTCCTGTGCAAAGTCTGCTTTATTTTCAAAGGTTATGCTAGAGTCAGGATAAATTATAAGGAGGGTATATTATGCACATGAGGTGTAACACAACTTTTGTTATTTTCTAAGAGTAGAAACTTATATATAACACATTTTGTTGGAAATGTACTGAGGTTAAAAAAAAATCACTTAGGTTTTATTTGTTATTCCATAAATAGGAATTATTAGCTTCTGCTAATTGCTGAATATCTATAAACACTTTCAGCATCAGCTTCTACTTGCTGTTTTTGTGATTTAGTAAGAACATTAATGTTGTATTAGTAACAGCAAAATGGGCAAGAGTGGCTCAGGATTCAATAAAGCAGTCCTTTACTGCTGTACCAACTACTCCAAGCTAACTTCATCTTAAATTGCCATAGGCAAACAAATACAAAAACCTTAACATGAAGAGAAAAGAATAACCCACAAACCTGGCACATAAACCCTAGCATAACATTTCTTTCAGGTTAAGAAAACATTTTGACTATAAAGGGAAACTTTTTTGGTGAGACGGTCTTTGAAATATACGAATGGATATAGAAATACCAGTTGAGTAATGACAATAATTGCAGTGTTCAGGGGGAAAAAAATGCCACCTTCATGTGGTAGCTTCTGATAAGTCCCTGAAGAGATATTGCTGAAGAGCCATGGTCTAGTGGCTGTAAAGGAAAACCTGTATCTGCTCCTGCAGCGTAAGCCTAGCAAAGGTGCCTTTACAATTGATAAACACAACAGTTTCCATGAGGCCCATCTGTGGTAGCTAACTGGAATGGCCCAGATCCTGTTACCATCACAGACACTAGAATCCACATATTTCCTCTTTGTGGTCCCTTACCAGCATGATCTCTTTGCAGCTAATCCAAAAGAGAATAGGTGCACAGAACAACCTTGGAAGAATGTTTGCTTTTGAAAGCCCACGTATAATATGTATGGAGGCGGTAAGGGAAGACTTGAGGTCTCTCTACATTAGTGCTTAATCAGGTTGACAACTTGGAATATATGTTCATGTTTGAGTTCTGAAAAAGCTGGCTCATTTTATACACCTATTAACTTTATTGTTTAATGTATTTTACTTAACAAGTAAATATAGCCCTTACCCTTAAATAGGAACTATGTTGAGTGCTTTACAAATATTAACTTATTTATTCCAGACAGGGACCCTATGTGGTGGGTATACTATTGTCCCGATCTCACAGATGTGCAAACTGAGGAACACAGCTATTAAGTAACTTGTTAAAGGCCACCAGCTAATAAGTGGCAGATTAGGGAAATGAATCCAAGTAATCTGACGCCAGAGACCAGTTTCTTAATCATTACACCATCCTTGAAGACATTCTCAACAGAACACAGAAACCATTTCTCATCAAGGCAAATAGGACCCATTGTAAAAATAGACAGCTCCTGGCAATTCATCCATTGTGAGTGATTAAGGCAAAGCTAGTACAGCTCTTGGAAACGTTCTGGAGTCTCAGAGAAATTTTTTTTTCATGCAAAAGTCTTGTTAAATTAAAAACAGAATATTACTCCCTTCCTAAGAAACACTTTCTTGCTTATATATTAGACTAAATCACTAGGCATACTAGCTCTAGAATGTGTTTCTGACCGCTATGTTTCTTAGCTCTCTGTATGTGGTATGACTAAAGAATGAGGTTATATTCTTGAGAGTAATAATGGCTGTTGTTGTTCTTATAAAAAAAAAATGCATCTGGGGCACCTGGGTGGCTCAGTCAGTTAAGCATCTGACTTCGGCTCAGGTCATGATCTCGCAGTTCGTGGGTTCAAGCCCTGCTTCAGGCTGTGGGCTGACAGCTCAGAGCCTGGAGCCTGCTTCAGATTCTGTGTCTCCCTCTCTCTCTTTCTCTCTCTCCCCCCCACCCTCTATCTCTCAAAAATAAATAAACACTAAAAAAAAATTGTTAATGCATCCTTTAGGCATAGATGATTTAGAATGACAACTTTATAATTTACTTGCTCGCCTTATGGATCTTCTCAAAAGACTGGCATTTCCTAACTAATCTGGTATCTCATAATATGAGGTATATAACCTGAAGAGGTAGGTCAGAAAAAATATGTCAAACTTCCATTGTAGATGGGACAAGACAATGCGCAGAAGAACTGGGATCTCCATACAACAGAAATATTGTGACTAGATTTGTCTTTGGTATCTAGTTCCTAATATAATGACTGGCACTAAATAGGTGTTCAATAAATGCTTAGCAAATTCAGATTCAGGTATGATTTTGTTCTATTTCCATTGACAGGTACAACACACACAGTTTTTTAAAAAAAACCTCCAAATTTATACATAGAGTGCCAAACCTGCACACATAGAAAACATCCTCTAGGCATATAAAAATATTCTACTTTTTAAAAACATTTTAAATTCTTTTTTGATATATAATTGACATTAGTTTCAGGTGTATAACATGATTCAATATTTATATACATTGCAAAATAATTACAACAAGGATCTACTTAACATAAAATTTTTTGTGTAAGAATTTTTAAGATTTATTCAGTTAGCAACTTTCAAATATGAAATACAATATTGTAAAGGATAGTCATCATGCTATATTTAATATCCCAATGAGTAAATTATTTTATAACTGGAAGGTTGTGCCTTGTGACACCCTTCACCCATTTCGCCCACCCCCAACCTTCACCTTTCATGACCACCAATCCATTAACTGTATCTATAAGCTTGGTGCTGTGGGTTTTTTGTTTTATTTTCTTTTATTTATATTCCACAAATAAGAGATATCATATGGTATTTGTCTATGTATGACTTATTTCACTTAAAATAATGCCCTCTAGGTCCATCCATGTTGTTACAGATGGCTGAAATTATGCCATTGTATGTGATACACACACACACACACAACATTTTCTCTTTTTCTAAGTTTTTATTTTAATTCTGATTAGTTAGTATACAGTGTTATATTAGTTTCAGGGGTACAATGTAGTAATTCAACAATTCCATATATCACCTGGTGCTCATTACAACATGTGAACTCCTTAATCCGCATTACCTATTTCATCTACCCCCCTCCCCCCACCTCCCCTCTGGTACCATACAGTTTATTCTCTGTAGTTAAGAGTCTATTTCTTGGTTTGTCTCTCTCATATTTTCCCTTTGCTCATTTGTTTCTTAGATTCTACATGAGTGAAATCATATAATATTTGTCTTTCTCTGATTTATTTCACTTAGCGTAATACACTCTAGCTCCATACATGTCATTACATAATATATATATGATACATATATGATAGATATATATATGATATATATATATGATATATATATATGATAAATTATACACCACATCTTCTTTATCCATCCATCATTTGATGGATACTTGGGTTGCTTCCATATCTTAGCTATTATAAATAATGCTGCTATAAACAGGTGTGCATGTATCCCTTTGAATTAGCATTTTTATATTCTTTGGATAAATACCCAGTAGTGCAATTGCTGGATTGTAGAGAAGTTCTGTTTTTAACTTTTTGAGGAAACTTCATACTATTTTGCACAGTGGCTGTACCAGTTTGCATTCCCACCAACAGTGTAAGAGGGTTCCCCTTTCTCCATATCCTTGCCAACACCTGTTGGTTCTTTTGTTGTTGATTTTAGCCATTCTGACAGGTGTGAGGTGATACCTCCTTATAATTTTGATCTCAATTTCCCTGATAGTGAATGATGATGAACATCTTTTCATGTGTCTGTTGGCCATCTGAATGTCTTCTTTGGAAAAATGTCTGTTCAGGTCTTCTGCGTATTTTTATATTGTATTATTTTTTTGGGGGGGTGTTGAGGTTTATAAATTCTTTATATATTTTGGATACTAACCTTTTATCAGATATGTCGTTTGCAAATATCTTCTCCCATTGAGTAGGTTGTCTTTTAGTTTTGTTAATTGTTTTCTTCACTGCACAGAAACTTTTTATTTGGATATAGTCCTAATAGTTCATTTTTGCTTTTATTTCCCTTGCCTCAGGACACATATCTAGAAAACAGTTGCTGTGGCTCATGTCAGAGAAGTTGCTGCCTGTGTTATCTTCTAGGTCTTCAGGTCTTACATTTAGGTCTTTAATCCATTGTGAATTTATTTTTGTGAATGGTGTAACAAAGTGGTCCAGTTACATTCTTTGCATGTAGCTGTACAGTTTTCCCAAAACCATTTGTTGAAGAGACTTTTTTCTATTGGAAATTCTTTCTTTGTTGAAGATTAGTTGGCCATATAGTGGTGGTTTTATTTCTGGGTTTTCCATTCTGTTCTATTGATCTATGTATCTGTTTTTGTGCCAGTTCCATATTGTTTTGATTACTATAGCTTTGACATATAACTTGAAGTCCAAAATTGTGATGCCTCCAGCATTGCTTTTCTTTTTAAAAGCTGCTCTGGCTATTCAGGGCTTTTATCATTCTATACAAATTTTAGGACTGCTTGTTCTAGTTCTGCAGAAAATGCTGCTGGTATTTTGATGAGGATTTCATTAAATGTATAGGTTGACTTGGGTAGTATAGACAGTTTAGCAATATTCTTCCATTCCATGAGCATGAATGTCTTTCCATTTCTTAGTGTCATCTTCAATTTATTTCATCAGTGTTTTATAGTTTTCAGAGGACAAGACTTTCACTTCTTTTTTTTAATGTTTATTTTTGAGAGAGAGAGAGAGAGAGAGAGAGAGAGAGAGAGAGGCAGAGAGCAAGTTGGGGGGGGGGGGGCAGAGAGAGACAGAGACACAGAATCCAAAGCAGGCTCCAGGCTCTGAGCTGTCAGCACAGAGCCCAACACAGGGCTCAAGATCATGACCTGAGCCGAAGTTGGACACTCAACCAACGGAGCCACCCAGGTGCCCCATAAGTCTTTAACTTCTTTGCTTAGGTTTATTCCTAAATATCTTATTATCTTTGGTGCAATTTTAAATGGGATGGTTTGCTTAATTTCTCTTTCTGCTGTTTCTTTATTGGTGTATAAAAATGCAACCAATTTCTATGCACTCATTTTGTATCCTGCAAATTTACTGAATTCATCTATCAGTTCCAGCAGTGTTTTGGTGGACACTTTTGGGTTTTCTACGTATAATGTCATCTCATCTACAAGTAGTAAAATTTTACTTCTTCCTTACCAATTTGGATGATTTTTATTTCATTTTCTGATTGCTGTGGCTAGGACTTCTAGTATTATGTTGAATAAAAGTGGCTAAGAGTGGACGTCCTGACCTTAATTCCTGACCTAAGGTTCCTGACTTTAGGTGAAAAACTCTGTTTTTCCCCATTAAGGATGATATTAGCTATGGCCTTTAGGATGTTGAGGTACATTCCCTCTAAACCCACTTTGCTGAGGATTTTTACAATTAATGGATGTTGTACTTTGTCAAATGCTTTGTCTTTGTCTATTGAAATGATCATATGATTCATATCCTTTCTCTTGAAGTGATTGGTGCAAATCAATGATTGATTTGCAAATACTGAACCACCCTTGCAATCTAAGAATAAATCCCACTTGATTGTGAATGATTTTTTAATGTATTTTGAGCTCAATTTATTAGTATGTTGAGTAGTTTTGCATCCATGTTGATCAGGGATATTAGCCTGTAGTTCTCTATTTTAATGGTGTCTTTATCTGGTTTTGTGGGCTAATGTGATGTATTCTGGAGAATGCTCTGTGTACACTTGGAAAGAACGTATTCTGCTGTTTTAGGATGGAAAGTTCTGAATATATCTGTTAAATCCATCTGTTCCATTGTGCCATTCCTAGCCATTGTCTCGTTTATTTTCTGTTTAAATGATTCGTCTGATGATGTAAGTGGGGTCTTAAAGTCCCCTACTATTATTGTATTATTATTGATTAGTTCCTTTATGTCTATTATTAATTGTTTTATGTTGGGTGCTACTATGTTGGGTGCATAAATATGTATAATTGTTATATCTTCTTGGATTGTCCTAATTATTATTATATAGCATCTTTCTTCTTTGTCTGGTTACAGTCTTTGTTTTAACATCTGTTTTGTCAGGGTGCCTCAGTTAGCTAAGCAGCCAACTTCAACTCAGATCATATTCTTGTGCTTCATGAGTTTGAGTCCCACATCAGGCTCTGTGCTGACAGCTCAGAACCTGGAGCCTGCTTAGGATTGTGTCTCCCTCTCTCTCTGCCCCTCCCCTGCTTATTGCTCTGTCGATGTCTCTCTCTCTCTCTTAAAAATAAACATTTACAATTTTTTTTTAATTAAAAAAAATAGTCTCTTTTGTCCAATATAAGTATTGCTATTCCTGCTTTCTTTTGACATCCAATTGCATCATAAATTTTTCCATCGCCCTCACTTTCAATGTACAGGTGTCTTTAGGTCTAAAATGAGTCTTCTGTAGGCGTCATATAGATGGGTCTTATTTTTTATCCATCCTGTCACACTATGTCTTTTGATTGGAGCATTTAGTCCATTTACATTCAAAGTAATTATTGGTAGATATGTGTTTATTGACATTTTGTTACTTGCTTCATGGTTGTTTTTGGAGCTTTCCTTTGATCCTTTCTTATCTTTGTCTCAAGTTTTGTTGATTTTCTTTAGTGATATATTTTGATTTCTTTCTATTTACACTTTGCATACTCACTAGGTTTTTTTTTTAATATGGTTACTATTAGGGTTGTGTCTAACTTCTTCTGCCTATAGCAGTCTACATTAAGTTGATGCCTGTGTAAGTTTGAACCCATCCTTTACTCCTTTCCTCCCCACATTTTAGGTATATGCTATATTTTATATCCTTTTTTGTGAGTTCCTTGGTTGAATTTTACAGAAATATTCATTTTTACTACTTTTGTGTTTCCTACCTTTGTGCTGCCACTTTTGGCCTCTATTTTCCACTCGAAGAGTCCCCTTTAAAATTTCTAGCCAGGCTGGTTTACTGGTTACAAACTCCTTTAGTTTCTGTTTGGGAAACTCCTGATATCTCTTTTTATTCTTAATGGTAGTCTTACTAAGTAGAATATTCTTGCTGCAGATTTTTCCCATTCAGCACTTTGAATATATCATGCCACTCCCTTCTGACTTGGAAGGTTTCTTCTGAAAATTCCTTGCTAGCCTAATGGGCTTCTCTTGTATGTAACTGTCTTCTTTTACATTGTGGCTTTTAAAACTTTTCCTTTATCACTGTATTTTCAATTTAATTACAATATGTCTTGGTGTGGATGTGCTTTTGTTGATTTTGTTGGGGGTTCTCTGTGCCTCCGGGATTTGCATATCTGTTTCCTTCCCCACATTAGGGATTCCAGTCATTGTCTCTTCAAATAAATGTCATGCTACCTTTTCTCTTTTTCTTCTGGAACTCCTATAATACGAATGTTATCACATTTAATGACATCACTGAGTTCCCTAAGTCTATTCTCATTTTGCATAATTCTTTTTTCTTTGTTTCAGCTTCATTACTTTCTGTTACTCTATTTTCTAGGTCACTAATTCGTTCCTCTGTTTTTTCATCAAACATGTTCATTCCATCACAAGTTTCTCATATTGTTTATTGAGCCTTTTATCTCTGTTATTCCTTATGTCTGTGTGAAAGCTCTCGTTCATGTATTCCACTTTTTTCTCAAGTCCCATGAGTATTTTTATGATCATTGCTTTAAATATTCCATTATGCATGTGACTTATATTTGTTTTGCTTAGATCTCTAACCATGGTCTATTTTTTCATATGGAATAAATTTCTCCATCTTTTCATTTAGCCCCAAGTCTCTGTGCCTGTTTCTGTGTGTTAGGAGAGTCAGCTATGTCTCCTCTTCTTAAGAATAATGGCATTATGAAGAAGAGGTCCTATAGCGCCCTGCCATGTAGTGTCCCCTGTTCCCCAGGGCCTATTGCTTCTGAGAATGTCTTCAATGTGTGATGTATATGCTCTGCTGCTTTGTCTTGGCTACTTTATCCTTTAGGCCAGTCATCTGCAGAGGCTCTCTTTGCCTATTGTGAGCAGTGTTTGGTCCCTGTCCTGAAGGTGGCTCATTTTAATGAGGCGTGCTCTGGTCTGCTTGTGAAATGAGACCTGTTGCCACCCCCACTGGAACTGAGGTTCCATAAAACTCCTCCCATGTTGGGAGATGTGGTGTAAGCAGAAGTTTGGGGTCAGTTTTCTGGGGGAGGGGGCCTGTGAAGCTTGACTGAAGCAAAAGTGACTGTGAAGGGTGGTTCCAGTAGACTGGAGAAGCAGGACTTAGTGTAAGCTAGTTAGTTAGCAAGAACCTGCTCTGCACTTGTTCCCACAGGTGGCCCTGTGCTTATGCTGAAGGGTAGGGGAAGGAAATGGCATTAGTCAGTTCCTTTGTTCCCAGTGAGGTCTCTCTGTGAACACCGCCTCTCTGGTACATGCTCTGGGAAGAGCAAATAATCCCACACTGTGTGCCCCAGGTTCTCTTCAGATTGCTATTTCCATACTGTGGATTGTTAGCTTGCCTTCTCTCCAAGATCAGCACAATGCCCTCTGGGCTCGATCTGAGCCAAATCTGCTGACCTTTAAAACTCCAAGCTTTAAGCACCACAGGTGCCAGAAGTAACAGAATTCAGGCCCTCTCCCTTTCCAAGTCCATTGATATGGGGATTAATTTACCCTGCATAGTCCTCTGTGTTAGTCTGCTTCTCAGCCTTTTCCGTGTCTCTGGCTCCCTCCCCGCTGTAGTGTCCATTATATGTTTCTCTTCCAAACCACATCTCCACCGTTCCCACCTTCCTTTATATGGCCTCTTCTCTACCTTTAGTTGTGGAGTTTGTTCTGCCAGTCTTCAGGTCAATTTCTGGGGTATTTAGGATGATTTTTATAGTGATCTAGTTGTATTCGTAGGATGAAGCAAGCCTAAGGTCCTCCTACACTGCCACCATATTCCTACATCTTAACACATTTTCTTTGTTCATTCATCCATTGATATACAGTTAGGTTGCTTCCATGTCTTGGCTACTGTAAATAATGCTGCAGAGAACATGGAGGTGCATATATCTCTTAAGTTAGTATTTTTGTTCAGATAAATGCCTAGAAGTAGTTTACTGGCTCATATGGTACTTTTAGTTTTGATTTTTTGAGGAAACTCCATACTGTTTCCATGGTGACTATACCAATGTCTATTCTTACCAAGAGTACACAAGGTTCCCTTTTCTTCATATCCTTACCAACACTTGTTATTTCTTTTTTTGATAGTAGCTATTCTAATGTGTGTGAAGTGACATCTCATTGTGCTTTTGATGTGCATTTTCCTGATGATTAATGATGTTGAGCATCTTTTCACATATCTGTTGGCCATCTGTCTTTGGAAAAATGTCTATTCAGATCTTCTGCACATGTTTTAATCAGATTTTTTGGCTATTGTTTGTATTCTTTATATATTTTGGATATTAACCCCTTATCAGATATATGATTTGCAAATATTTTCTCCCATTCTGTAGGTTGTCTTTTCATTTTGTTGACAGTTTCCTTTACTGTGCAGAAGATATTTAGTTTGTGGTAGTTGCAGTTGTTTCTTTTTCTTTTTGCTTTGGGTGTCAGATTAAAAAAATCATCTGCAAGACCAACATCAAGGAGCTTACTAATGTTTTCTTCTAGGAGTTGCATTGTTTCAGGTCTTACATTCAAGTCTTTAATTCACTTTGAATTAATTTTTGTGTATGGTGTAAGATAGTGGCCCAGTTTCACTCTTGGGCTGGTAGCTATCCAGTTTTCCCAATAAAACTATTGAATAGGTGATCCTCTCCCCATTATGTATTCTCAGCTCCTCTTTTGTAAATTAATTGACCATATATGCATGTTTTTATTTCTGGGCTGTCTATTCTCTTCAACTGATCTATGTGTCTGTTTTTATTCCAATACCATACTGTTTTAATTACTATAGCTTTCTAATGTAGTTTGAAATCAGGAAGCATGATATCTTCAGTTTTGTTCTTCTCTCTAAAGATTGCTTGGCTATTCAGAGTCTTTTGTGGTTCCATATCAATTTCAGAATTCGTTGTTCTAAAACTGTGAGAATTGCCATTGGAATTTTGATAGGGATTACACTGAATCTATAAAATGCTCTAGGTAGTATGGGCATTTTAACAATACTAATTCTTCCAGTCCATGATCACAGTATATCTATTTATTTGTGTCTTTTTCAGTTTCTTTCATCAATGCCTTATAGTTCTAAGTGTGCAGATCTTTCACCTCCTTGATTAAATTTACCTATGTATCTTATTCTTTTATATTGGGATACTTTTCTTAATTTCTCTTTCTGAAAGTTTATTATTAGTGTATAAAAACAACAGATTTTTGCATATTCATTTTGTATCCTGCAACTTTACTGTATTCATTTATTCTAAGAGCTTTGGTGGAGTCTCTAGAGTTTCTAAATATAATACCATGTCATCTGTATACTAACAGTTTCCTCCTCGTCCTTTCCAATTTTGATTTGTTTTTGCCTAATTACTCCACCTAAGATTTCCAATATTATGTTAAATATAAGTGGCAAGAGTGGGCATCCTTTTATTGTTTCTAATCTTAGGGAAAAAGCATTCAGCTTGTCACCATTGAGGATGATGTTAGCTGTGGGTTTGTCATATGTGGCCTTTACTATGTTGAGAGTTTCTATCATAAATGGTTGTTGATTCTGTCAAAAAGCTTTTTCTGCCTCTATTGAGATAATCATATAATATTATTCATCATTTTGTCAATGTAGTGTATTCACATTTATTGATTTGCAGATGGTGAATCATCTTTGCCTCTCTAGAGTAAATCCCTCTTGATCATAGCATATGATCCTTTTAATGTACTGTTGAATTATAATGCCTGAAATTTTATTGAGAATTTTGCATCTATGATCATCAGGGATGTTAGCCTATAATTTTATTTTCTTGTGGCATTTGGTCTTGGTATCAGAGTAATGCTGGCCTCAGAAAATGAGTTTGGAAACATCCCCTGCTCCTTGATTTTTTGGAAGAGTTTGAGAATAATTGGTATTTAATCCTTCTTTGAATGGTTAGTAGAATTCATCAGGGAAGCTATCTGGTCCTGGACTTTTGTTTATTGGAAAGTTTTTGATTACTGATTCAATCTCCTTACCAGTAATCAGTCTGTTCATGTTTTTCATTTTTTTCATGATTCAGTCTTGGTAGGTTGTATGTTTTTCAAAGTTCATCTATTCTAGGTTATCCAATTTATTGGTGTATAATTGTTCATAGTAGTATGTTATTATCCTTTGTGTTTCTGGGGTTTCAATTGTAACTTCTCTTTCATTTCTGATTTTATTTATTTGGGTCCTCTTTTTAGTGATAATAGCTAAAGGTTTATTAATTTTGTTTATCTTTTCAAAGAACTATATCTTAGTTTCACTGATCTTTTCTATTGTTTTTTGCCATTGCTTTTCTTCTAACTTTGGGCTTCATTTGATATTTTTCTTATATTTCTTAAGGTGCACAGTTAGGTTGCTTATTTGAGACCTGCCTTGTTTCTTAACATAGGCATTAATGGCTATGAACTTCCCTCCTACAAGTGTTGCATAGGTTTTGCTTTAGCTTTGTTTCATAGTTTTTGGTATGCTGTATTTCCATTTTTATTTGTCTCAAGGTATTTCTTTTCATTTTGATTTTTGACCCATTGGTTGTTCAAGAGCATGTTGTTTAATCTCTACATATTGTTGAATTTACAGTTTTATTTTTATAATTTCTAGTTTCATTCCACTGTAGTCAGAAAATATGCTTGATATGATTTCAATAGTCTTAAATTTATTAAGATTTGTTATGTGGTCTAACATATGATATATCCTGGAGAATCTTCCATGTGCACTTGAGAAAATGTGTATTCTGTTGTTTTTGGATAGAATGTTCTGTAAATATGTGTTATGTCCATCTGGTCTAGCATGTAGGTTAAGTTTGATATTTCTTTATTGATTGTCTATGGATGACCTATTGGTAAAAGTGGAGTATTAAAACCTATTTATTGGATTGCTATTGATTTCTCTCTTTAGGTCTATTAATTTTTCCTTTGTATATTTAGGTGCTTCTATGTTGTGTGTGTAAATATTTCCAAATGTTACATCCTTTCATTGGATTAACCACTTTATCAGTATGTAATGCTCTTCTTTGTTTCTTATTACAATCTGTTTTAAGGTCTATTTTGTTTGATATAAGTATAGCTACCTCAGTTTTTTTTGGTTCCCATTTGCATGGAATATATTTTACCATCTATCCACTTTAAGTCTATGTGTCTCCTTACATCTAAAGTGAGTCTTTTTTAGGACATATACAGACGGGTCTTATTTTTTATTTCATTCAACCATTCTGTATTCTGATTTTAGAATCAGCCTATTTACAATTAAAGTAGTTATTGGTAGGTATGGACTTACTGCCATTTTGTTACTTGTTTTCTGGCTGTTTTTTTTAAGCTCTTCCCTGTTCCTTTCTTCTTCACTTGCTTTCTTCCTTAATAATTTGGTGACTTTATTGAGTTGTATGTTTAAATTTTTTCTTTGTCTCCCTAAGGTTTTCTGTGGTTACTGTGAGGCTTACATATTTGTAATGGTCTATTTTATGTTTGTACTGAAGTTATTATAAGCTTATCTAAAGCTCTACATTTTTTTAAGTTTACTTATGTATTTTAAGAGAGAGAGAGACAGAGAGTGCACATGTGTGTGCAAAAATGAGGAAAGGGCAGAGAGGGAGAGAGAGAATCCCAATCAGGCCCCATGCTATTGGCACAGAGCCCAATGTGAGGCTCATCTCATAAACTGTGAGATCATGACCTGAGCCAAACAAAAGAGTCAGATGCTTAATCACCTGAGCTACTGAGGCACCCCTAAAACTCTACATTTTTACTCTCCAATCCCACTTTTTATGTTTTTGATGTCATATTTTACATAGCGTGTTTTCCTTAACTAATTATTGTACTTATTACTTTGTCTTTTACCCTTCATACTAGCTTTGTAAGTGATTAATGCACTACTTTTTCTTTATATTTACCTTTACTAAGGGGATCTATACTTTTCTTGTTCCTAACTAGAGCTCTTTCTTTTCAACTTAAATCCCTTTAGCTTTTTTTTTTTTTTTTGAAAAGCCAGTTTAATGATGATGAACACTTTTGGTTTTTCCTTGTCTGGAAAACTTTATTGTTTTCTCAATTCTGAATGGTAACTTTGTTGGGTAGAGTGTTCTTGGTTGTCAGGTTTTTGTATTTGTTTCTTCCTTTTAGCACTTTTATACATCATGCCACTCCCTCTGGTTTGTCGTTTCTGCTGAAAAATTGATAATTTTATGGGGGGATTCTCTGTACATAACAAGTTACTTTTCTCTTGTTGCTTTTAAGATTCTCTCCTTGCCTTTAACTTTTTAAATTTTAATTATAATGTGTTTGGGTGAGGTATTCTTGAGTTCATCTTATTAGAAATTTTCTGAATCAAAATTAGGTTTCCTTCCCCAAGTTAGTAAAGTTTTCAGGCATTATTTCTTCAAATAGGCTTTCTTCTCCTTTCTCTTTCTGTCTTTTCCTTCTGGGACCCTTATAATGTGAATGTTAGTCCACTTCATGTTGTTCCACCAATCTCTTAAACTATCTTCAGTTTTTTAATTATTTTTTTCTTGTTGCTATTCTGATTGGATGTGTCCCACTGCCCTGTTTTTAAGTTACTGATTTCTGTTTTCTGCTTCCTCTAGTCTGCTGTTGAATCCCAATAGTGTATTTTTCACTTCAGTATCATATTCTCCAGTTCTGTGACTTCTTTTTGGTACCTTCTTATATTTTCTATTTCTTTGTTGAAGTTCTCAATGTGTTCATCTGTTCTTCTCTTGAGTTTGGTATCTCTGTACCAAATAGTATTTTTATACTATCAGTTTGAATTTTCTATTATATAACATCTCCATTTCATTAAAGTTTTTTCTGAAGCTTTATCATATTCCTTTGTTTGGAACACACTCCTCTGTTTCTTCGCTTTGCTTGACTCTCTGTGTTGGTATGTATGCATTAGCTGAAACAACCACCTCTGAGACTCTTGAAGGAGTGGCCTTATGTAAGAGATTCGCCTTATTGCTCAACACTGCCATAGCTCTTGGTTGTGTCTCAGACCTTTGTAATTGTCCAAGCAGCTTATTCTATTTTTATTAGCTCCCAGTGTTTAAGGGTGTGCTACAATCTATGTGTCCCAAAAGGGGTGGGATCTAGATTCAGCACCTAGATTCAGGCTAATTTTAAGTGACATCCTTAGACAGCAGATTTTAGAGTATGCAAATAAAGTCCTATGTACTACATGTGTAAGCCTTGTTAGCAACCAGAGCCAGGCAACCTGGAGGTGGCCACTGGGTGGCAATCACAAAACTCAGGACTCCACACAAGTGTATAAGATCCTTTGTGGGAGATATTGGTGCTCTAGAGCACAGCAGAGAGGGAGCATAAAGATGGGACCTGCCAGGAAAAAAAAAAAAAAAGTTGGCAACTGAGTGCTGGAGCAAAACATAGGGAGGGTGTGAAAATGGTGCCAGCCAGTCTTCATCCCCAGAAAATATTCCAACAGTGTCCTACATATGTATGTTAAATGAGATGCTTGCCCCTTAGGCCAACACTTTAATATAAGCAAATGAGACTCTCACTTAAAGTCTGAGCATGATCTGCTACCTTTCAGCAGGGCCCTGGGGCAGGTGACTCCAAGTGCACAAGCCCTTTAAGAGGCATTTCCCAATTCATTGCAGGCTTGTGGGTCTTGACGAACAACAGCTCCGTTGTTTTTCAAAGCTAGATGTCTTGGCAGTTTCTCTCTCAGGTGTGTCTCTCTTAAAAGTTAGTGTATCCAATGTGAGGTTCAAACCCTTTGCTCCTCAGGGAAAAGCTCCAGGCTTGGAATTCTTTCCCAGTTGTGCGTTTGCTAGGCCAGGGATAAGGTTGATAGTGAGATTGTGTCCTGGTCTGTCCTACCCACTTTAATGTGGGTTTTTTTTCTTGTTTTCCCAGTGTGTAGGAGTTATTTAGCCAGTCTTGAGGATTTGTTTAAAAACCTCTTCCATATATATAGACTTAGTGTGTCCATGGAAGGATCTTCCTATGTTGCCATCTTGAACCAGAACTCCTAGAGAAAAACTCCACTTTTTGAACCTGCTGCAGTTGGGTATATCCATAACAGTTTTGCTCAAGAATTGTGGTCAGATTTGTTGCTTCAGGGCTGATTACATAATTCCTAGTACAAACCCCTCCAGAATTATCTTTCTGTCTACCTTGGAAAACAACAACATGCCAGACCATGTCTGCACTTTGGTCTTAGTTATGGAAAGAGGATGACCCAGAATTGACACTTTGAGGCCCTGTATGATGAGAATTTAGCCTGAATAAGACATAAATCTTTGCTTTAAATTATGGATGTTTGAAGCTCATTTTTTTTTTTTAGGCTAATCTGACTAATGCAGAGTCCATCCCATCAGATCATGTGTTGGAACATCTCCTGGGCAAAAACAATATCTTACTCATATATGTATATCCACAGGATTTAGTATAGACCCTGACATATAGTAGGTATTCAATATTATTTTAATAACTGAATATCTGTTTAATCTTTATCAGCACAACATTAAAATGAGGTACAATACCTACAGTTTTAGGGAAACAGAGTTTATAAACAGCACTGGAAAATTCTGTAATTCACGGAAATCAAGTCAGGGGAACCTGAGTGGCTCAACAGGTTGAGCATCCGATCCTGGCACAGCTCATGATCTCACTGCTTGTGAGTACTAGCCCCAAGTTGGACTCTGTGCTGACAGCTCAGAGCCTGGGGCCTGTTTCAGATTCTATGTCTCCCTCTCTTTCCACCCCTCCCCTGCTCATGTGTGCACTTGCTCTCTCTTTCTCTCTCTTTCAAAAATAAAATAAACATTAAAAATTTTTAATAAAAAAATCAAGTCAGAAACCTGATCAAAAGGGGTTATTATATGGATGCCTAAAACAAAGTCGCTGAATTACAATTATAAATTTTGTATAGACCTTCTATTATGCAAAAACAACAGTTGTCAATTGAAAGTCCTAGAGTAAAGTTTACTTAAGTGATTTACAATGCATTTCTAGTCTCCAAAAATTCTCACTTGAATATTGGTGCATTGGTTATAATTCTGCATGCCCATGGCTAGTTCAAAAGGTCTTTTCTTCATCAGATACTAAGTACCTTGTTTGGTTTTTTTTTTCCTTGTTTTCATCTTAGTACAAAAGTTCTTCCCGATGGATGTGTATAATGCATGGATCTTGATGAATTGGTATTGTTTCCCTCATGAAAGCTGCAAGTTCCTCACATTATACCCTGTGAAAACTACTACCAGTATTTTATCTGACTTCTAACTATAGAAATGTCTTAACTTTTAGTGGTGGGTCTACTTCTTTAGCCCTTGTAATTGTATATGGATGATTATACACACAGTGTTGAATATTCACAATATTTCTTCTAAGAATATCCACTATGCAGTCATAACATTTGAAGAACAAATGACAATCATGTCAATATTAGTCAAAACTGAGAAAATATTGTAGAAAATATATTTACATTATAATGGTTACATGGCACCTAGAGTTTTTATACTTCTTGTGAACAATATATTTATTTGGAGAGTGTATAATCTTTGGTATCAGATTGGTGTTTGACCTTTGTCACTTACTAATTATATAACTTTAAGAAAGTTAATTTCTCTGGGCCTCTTTTTCTCATCTGTACTAAGGAATAAGAAAACTTATAATGCCAATGTGGTAATTACTAGAAATATTTTGTTGAGATGATATAGCATAGTACCTGGCAAACGTTGTAACTCATCAAAGACAGGTGTTATTATCAATGTGATTGCTATTTCATATCTTCTATCTATTTTTTAATACTGTTGCAAATAAAATATCCAAATGTATTAGGACAGGAGGGCAGCCTTTTGTTCTAATTAAGATTTTGAATGGATAAGGTCCACCCACATTATGGAGGATAATCAGCTTTACTCAGAATTCACAGATTTAAGTGTAAATCACATCTAAGAACACCCTCACAGAAGCATCTAGAATAATGTTTGACCAAATATCTGGGTACTGTGACCCAGATTAACACACAAGATTAACTGTCACAAAAACTAATTTGTTGCCTTTGACTTTCTGAACATATGATTCCTATACTTTACCATCTTGTGAATAAACAAGATTATCTGATGACTAAGAAAAAACTACAATACTTGTTGAACTTCTCTCTAGTGGACATTGAAAGAGACACTCCTAATGGGATCATTCCTCTTATAAAACCTATTAAGAGGTAGTTGACATCTGCATTTTGAATGGGGATTAGTCTATTTTTATGTTTGGTTTGTAGAGCTCTCATTTTGTACTAGATAAGAAGAGAAAAGAAGGCAAGTGCTCTGGAGAATGTAGTATTTCTATTCCAAATAATTAATGGCAACACTAATACCCTATCCTCATGTTAGCAAAATCTACCTAGTAGCACTCTGGAAGAGCACAGCATACTCGGCAAGCACTCGTCATGACACACAGTTGGTGTGCATGTGTGAGGATGTGGCTGAGAGAACCACAGTGAAGAAAAGTGTAAGGATGACATTAGGTTTATAAGGCTTGTGGTACCTTAACGTCACTGCACAGCAACCAGAGCGACCCTCCTGGGGAAAATGGTGAATTAAAAATCACCTGATCCATCCTGACAATGTCTTCATCTTTCTGTAATCTCAGTAACTTCAGAAAGGCTGAACCCTCAGTGAGAGGTTACTGGTACTACCAAAAATAATTCTACCCTAGATTTTTTGAGATCACTGATAGGAACACTTTCCTTCCATGTTATGATACCTGTGGTATCATATAGCAAAGTGATATAGTTTCACTGACTAGGGTCTCCTTAAACCACCACATAAGTGTAATATCAATTTGTCAAGATTAACATTAACGGCCTTTATTCTAAACCTGTTCATAAGGAATCCCCTTACATCTCCTATAAGAAATCCTTATAGTTAAATGTTAAAATGTGGAGGCAGATAGTTCACATCTATGTTACATATGCAAGGGTACTCTCAACAAGTTGATTTCATTTGTGAAATTTAATCTCAAACAGTGGTTGACTGTCTGCCAGACATATGCCTTCAGTAATCTTGCAAATCAGTCATATGTTGTAATTGAAGTTGGAGGTTGAGATTTCTAATCATGATACCTGTCTAAATTTTTCTGTCAGCCAAAGTGTCTACAGAGAATATTCAATTTTATTTCTTTCAAGACAGTATAAAAACATCTCAGTATATGAATCCTAGAAACAGTCTGACCAAATCAACTCTCCCCACAATTATTCCAACAGCTCTTTCCAGAAGAGGTTATTCTGAAGTTGCAAAGTAGAGATTGTATTCAATTATTTCCAAACATCCTTAGAAAATGAATTTACACTACCTAGTATGACCTATTCTGTCTCTCTCACTCCTATTCTTTTCCCAGTCCTGTAAAAGAAAACTAGGAGATATAAGGTAAAGGTAAAATATGTGTGCCACCAGAAGAGAACAAGCAATAAAAGGTGAAGTAGTCAAGAGTAAGCAGAACCCTACAGAATAGTCCTTTATTGACTTTGGGCTAATCCCACCATACATCATGGGAACCCAACATTGCTACTTAATATAAGAGTAAAACCCAATAATACTAAACCACAAGAGCTAAAGGTATATTCAACAGCTAAATAACTCTCATCTTTATTAAGTTCAGTATTAACCGTTACAAGAAATAGAGTTCCTAGCTTAATATAAATGATAAAAATATTTATTTTAATTTGGCAATTTGAGTTTTAGATCTTTTCAGCTGAATGGCTGACTTTGCTTTAAAATATATTAATTGTGGTGCACCTGGGTGGCTCAGTCGGTTGAGCATCCAACTTTGGCTTAGGTCATGATCTCACAGGTCATGGGTTTGACAGCTGACAGCTCAGAGCCTGGAACCTCCTTTGGATTCTGTGTCTCCCTCTCTCTCTGCTCCTTCCCAGCTTATGCTCTGTCTCTCTCTGTCTCCCAAAAATAAATAAACGTTAAGAAATAAATAAAATATATTGTTTTTAAAGTGTTATTTTTTTTAAAATTTGTTAATGTTTATTTATATTTTTGAGAGAGAGAGAATGAGCAGGGGAGGGGCAGATAGAGAGGGAGAGACAGAATCCAAAGCAGGCTCCAGGCTCCCAGCTGTCAGCACAGAGCCTGAAGTGGGGCTCAAACTCACAAACCACGAGATCATGACCTGAGCTGAAGTCAGATGCTTAACCAACTGAGCCACCCAGGTGCCCCATGTTTTTAAAGTGTTCTATAAGCTCAAAGCATTAATAAATGTGTACACTGTTGTGAGGCTCCAGTATTATTTCATGGCCACAATCTTAAACTATTTTTTTTATTTAATCAGTTATTACTATTACTCTCCCATATATAAAATCCTTCTTTCCCCCTCTCCTCTCTTCCATATTTTGTAACTGGTAGGAAACTTTAAAATGATTTAAAAATCTAATCTGAGAAGTTTTACTTATGGGTCTATTCAAATTATTTCTTGTTTCAGTTTTGGTAGCTTGTATGTTTCTAGGAATTTGTATATTTCTTCCAGATTTCCCAGTTTGTTGGCATATAATTTTTCATAATATTTTCTTATAATTGTTTGTAGTTCTGTGGTGTTGGTTGTGATATCTCCTCTTTCATTTGTGATTTTATCTATTTGAGTCCTTTCTCTTTTCTTTTTGGTAAGTCTGGCTGGGGGTTATCAGTTTCATTCTTTCAAAGAATCAGCTCTTAGTTTCATTGATCTGTTTCATTCATCTGTTTTTTATTGTTGTTTCTATATCATTCATTTCTGTTCTAATCTTTATTATTTCCCTTCTTCTGCTAGCGTTAGGCTTTATTTGCCATTCCTTTTCTAGCTCCTTCAGGTATAAGGTTAGGTTGTGTTTTTGAGACTTTTCTTGCTTCTTTAGTAGACGTGTATTGCAATATACTTCCCTCTTAAGATGCCTTTTCTCCATCCTAAAGGTTTTGAACTGTTATGTTTTGATTTTCATTTGCTTCCATGTATTTTTTAAATTTCTTCTTTAATTTCCTGGTTAGCCATTCATTCTTTAATAGGATATTTTAATCTCCATGTATTTGTGATCTAAATTTTTTCTTGTGTTGACTTCAAGATCCATAGTATTGTGTTCTGAAAATATGCTCGGTATGATCTCAGTCTTTTTGTGGTTTTGAGGACTGCTTTGTGACCCAGTATGTGATCTACTCTGGATAATGTTCCATGTTAACTCAAAAAGAATGTGTATTCCACTGATTTAGGATGAAATGTTTTGAATATATCTGTTAAGTCCATTCAGTCCAGATTGCCATTCAAATTGTTTCCTTGTTGATTTTCTGCTTAGATGATCTTTCCATTGCTGTAAGAGTAGGGTTTTAAAGCCCCATACTATTATTTTATTATCAGTGAGTTTCTTTACATTTGTTATTGATTGATTTATATATTTGGGAGTTTAAGTTTGGGGCATAAATATTTACAATTGTTAGATCTTCTTGATGGATAGACCCCTTAATTTTGATAAAATTCCCTTCTTCGTCTCTTGTTATAGTCTTTGTTTTAAAATCTAGTTTGTCTAATGTAAGTATGGCTACTCCAGCTTTATTTCTACATCCATTAACATGATAGATGGTTTGCTATCCCCTCACTTTCAATCTGCAGATGTCTTTAGCTCTAAAATGTGTCTCTTGTGGGCAACATACAGATGGGCCTTGTTTTTTTTTGTTTGATACCCTATGTCTTTTGATTGGAGCATTTAGTCCATTTATATTCATAGCAATTATTGTGTTACCTATAAAGTTGGTGTTCCTGGTTATGTTCTCTGTTCCTTTCTAGTCTTAATTGCTTTTGGTCTTTTATTTCCCCCGTCAAAGAGTCCCCTTTAATATTTCTTGCCGGGCTAGTTTAGTGGTCACAAACTCCTTTAGTTTTTGTTTGTCTGGAAAACTCTATCTCTCCTATTCTGAATGACAGCCTTGCTGGATATTCTTGGCTACGCCACTCCATTCAAACCTGCCACATTTCTGTGGACAGATCTGTGAACCTGATCTGTCTTCCCTCGTAGGTTAAGGACTCTTTTTCCCTCTCTACTCTCAGGATCCTTTCCTTGTTTGTGTTTTTGTGAGTTTGACTATGATATGTCTTGGTTATGGCTGTCTTTCGTTGAATTTAGTGGGAGCTCTCTGTGCTTCCTGGATTTCGATATGTTTCCTTCTCCAGATTAGAGAAGTTTTTATTATAATTTGATTAAATCTCCTTTTTTCTTTCCCTCTTTTTTTCAGCTTCATTATTTTCCATAATTTTATCTTCTATATCACTCATTTGTTCCTCCACTTTGTCCATCCTCTAGTTCTTTTATCTCTGCAGTAAGGGATTTTCTAATGTCTTCTATGCTTTTCTCAAACCCAGCTAGTATCCTTGTGATTGTTGTTTTAAATTCTGGTTCAGACATCATCTTTGTATCTGTATTGTGATTAAATCCTTGGCCATGACTTCTTCCTCCATCTTCTCACTTTGTGTGGGTCATCACTGTTTTTCGTATGTGTTAAGAAAGCCTGTTGTATTTGGGCTCCTGAGAGAAATGGCTATAGTAAGAAGAGGTCCAGAAACAAAAAAATTAAAAAAATTAAAAAATAAAAAACAGGAAGCTAAAATCTATTTCCCCTAGAGCTGAAACTTTGCAGCACTCTATGATCAGTAAATTTGATGCATGGGAGGGGTCTGTGCTGGTGTTCTGGGGGTAGAGCTTGCTGTGCTGATTCATGCTCTAGTGGAGGCCATGGCGGGGAGGGAGGGGGGTGATGTAAGCAACTCTGGCCTCCACTTGGGGGTGCTGTGTTGCACACTAAAGTTGGTCACTGCTGATGGTGGTGGCGGGAGGGGAGAGAATGGTGTGTCCCTGCCCTCTCATCCTTAGAGCAGGGAGTTCATGCCTGCTACCTCTTACTGCTACTCTCACCTCTCTTCCGTCAGATCCCTGGCTTCAATGAGCTGTCTGCCTGCCAGACAGCGCAGTACTCCTGTTTTTTTTTATCTCAGGTGTGTTGCTGTGTTTCAAAACTCCAAATCTTAGGGACCCACGATGCAGACCCGCACTTAACCTCTGGGAGAGGGTCTGGTTACACGTTTGTTTTTTCCTGGTTTGTCCCAGAAAAGTAGTCCCACCTCAGTGCAGCAGTTCAGAGTTTATGGTAAAACACAGCACAAAGCCAGCAAAGGTTTGTTTCCCTCAGCCAGTGTCTTTCTTCCTATACTAGGAAACAGGGCAGCAGGTTGACATCACCAGTTCTTTTTCTCCCTGGAGAGGCCATGTCAGCACTTGCAAATGTACTCCAAACAGGGGAACTATTTCTCCCCAGGGGGCTCAGGGGATCCTCAGACCATACTGCCTGCTTCCAGGTCTCTGCCAAGCCCACCAGGCATGACCCTGGTGATGGTGTGGACTTCTAAAACTTCAGACTTTCAGCTCTGCTGCTTATAACTTGTAGTATTCAGCCCCTCTTCTTTTTCCAGTCAGTGGTTTTGGGAAAAAGTTTTTCTTGTGCAATTTCCCCATGTACTTTTACTCTCTTTACCTCTCTCTTGCTCCTCTCTCTCTGATAAGGGCTCCCTTCCCTTCACAGCACTCGCAATTCTTTTCTTCCCCAAATTAACTCTCCATAACTCCCTTCTTCCACAATGTACCATTTTTTTCTATCTCTAGTTGTGCAGTTTTACTCTCAGTCCTTGGATCAATTTCTTGGGTATTCAAAATGATTTGATATTTATCTAGGTGTATTTGAGGGATGAGGCAAGTCTAAGGCCCCCTACTCCTCTGCCATCTTAATCTTCTCATTCTGCTATATTCTTATTTTATATGTTTTATATTCTTATATATTCTTTATATGTTTTATATTCTTTATATGTTTTATATTTATATATATTCTTTTTATGTTTTTATTTCTTTATATTTATATCCTTTATATCCTTTATATTCTTTATATGTTTTATATCTTATTTTATATGTTTTAAATGTTTCTTATATTACATTCTAGTTTAAATAGATGTATATTCTACAGTATTTTCAATGGTTTGTCAATGGTACCATACAATGAGGAAGCAAATTTTAAGATTATGAGGGTAAATCATATTCAACTAACAGATTGTGAACTTCTAATATTTCTTGCAAATGTCATGTTCAGAAAGAAATTTAAAGTCCACATAATCTGGTAGGTTCTATATATTTGTTGTATAAATTGATGGCCCTGGCTCCCTGGAACTCTCTCTTTCTGCATTTTCTAAGACTCTACAGTCTCTTCGTTTTCCAGTCACTCTGTCCACATTTCATGTTCCTAAGCAGGGACCTTCTTGTGAATTACCTGCAAAAATGTCTTTGATTCTCTTCTCTCTCAACACATTTCTTCTCTGACAGCCTTCAGAATCATTTCCTCATCATCTAGGGGATAACTGTTCTCAAACTTCTGTCTTCATCTCTAAGGCTGTATATCAAACTGTCCAGTCGATCTCCATCTCATTGTGTCCTTGTCAATTAATATCACCAAATAGGTTAGGCCAAAAATAGGGACCTTTCTGAAATTTTCCTTTCACTATATTCTTATATAAAATTGCCAAACCCTATTGATTCTACTTCTTAGGCTATGACACCCTCAGTGTGTCACTTTCCTATCTTAGTTCAGGCCCATCATCTCTTACTCCTCTCAATTCCTTGCAGGTGACACATTGCCAACAAACAGATTTTCTAAAGTGTAAACCACATCTCTTTTCTTTTCATTAAGGTTCTTCAGTGGTTTATCATCTCTTAGAGATTAACATCCAATCATTTAGCATGGCATTTTAAAAAACTATTATGATAAAAACTCAACCTGCCATGATTCCCCTCACACACACATGAACTGATTTGTATTCCATGAGCAAAGAAAGACATGATCTTCCATACCTCCCTGCCTTTGCATAAGCTGTTTTGTGGTGGTGGTGGGATAGTAAACTAGCCCACTCTAAATTTCTGCACATCCTTTAAGTCACAAATTGATGACTTGCAGAAATGTGGAATTTACTTTTTCCCAAGGCAGCCCATTCAACATCATCTAGAGCTGACACCATTAGAGTTATTCCTTGCCCTTAATTGTACTCCTTGTGGTCATGCAGAACAAGTGTAATGTTTTTCTTTTATGTGATAGATCTTCAAATAATTTAAAACATGTTACTCCTAGTGCTTCTGTTCTGTGACGTAACTATCCACAAAATCCTTTAGATAAGCCTTTTTTTTTTTCCCCTAGCCCACTAAAAGTTAGCATCCAGAACTTTATCCTGGTCAGACATGGTCTCTGGGGTACACAATAGAGTGAAGCTTGACTCCGCTGTTTGTATTATGCACACCTCACATTATTCACAAGTGGATTGCTCAGCAGAGAGCTGGGATTCATGCTCATCCTAGAGAGAACTGGGAATTAGGCCACAGTTTTGTTTTCTTATGCAATCTCTGCACCAGTCATAAAGCATTTGAAATTCTGAGCCTGTGGGAAAATTACCTTTTATTTCTCAGCTGTATCTTCATCCTGTTGGCCAAAGTAAGAAAATGAAATTGGATCTGAAATCACTGATTAAGAGTTTTAGATTCCATGTAAATTGTATGAAGAGTAGAGAAGAGAAAGAAGTATGGGGGATGTATACAGTGAAGATTATCTATGGTTTTTGACAGAGCTGTCACCCACTATTGGAAAAGGAGAAGGCATAGAACCCCCACTAGCTAGGGTGCCTTGGAGAGGAGAACGGAATATTCAAGTCCTTTGAGGTAGTGTTCTTCATTTATTAAGGCACTACAGATAACCAAAAACGGGCTTGCCTCTCTGAGGGATAGTTACCTCTGAACAAACATCAAGCTCTTCCATATTAAAAATGTATCCCTCACAGAAGTTTAATCCTCAGATAAGAGAGAGGGATGTGGTCCTCACCACTTAATTCACAGGACATAAGCAAGAACCTAAGGATGTACCTCATAGTTGCTAATGAACTTGTACCATGTCCCAACTTGATTCTATTACCATGTGTGAACATTCACAATTAATGTTAAGATTATAATCACAATATTCAGAATAACATCTACAAATAAACGCTTGGCTCAAATACTATAGAAGTATTTAAATCTTAAAGGAACTTCAACGTATTCATATGTTGCCCATTTTTCATTTTAATTATAAAACTATAGGCCTGATTTTGGAAATATAGCCCTAATGATATGTATTTTTAAGTCTTTGCGTTAATTTCCAATAACTCTCTAAAGAAATACCAAGAGAGACACTTCTGGCCCTATTAGATTATTCTTAAATAAGCAGCTCTTAAATTTAAAACACCAGGTTTAAATGTTACTTTTACCAGTGCTGCTACATGGACACTAGCTTGTTTTCCTACCGACCTTTGGATTCATTATCTAATTGAGGGGGAAAAGTCCTTCAGTATATTAATCCATTTCTGTCTGCATCTCTTTAAAAAAATTATTATAGTAATTATATAGTCCCTTATATACTTTTCCAAATGTCCCTACTATTTGAAATTTTAAATCTTTTGTGATATTAAGGTCACTCAATGTGTGTATTTCTTACTATAGTAAAAACTTTTTACCTACTCTTCTTAATACATATCAAGTTCAAGATGTTCTACTGTATTTATTTCCATTAATTAAAGGACCTAGACTTAGCAGTATTAATGCAAAACATAAGACATGCTCTGCCTACAATCGTCTCCATCTCCCCTACTGGCAACTTCGTCATTCTGCGTGCTCAGGACAAATATTTCAGTCAGTCGTGATAGGCCTCTGTTACCCTTCCAATCCTAAACTTAAGCCTCGCTCACTGCACTCCAGCCACACAAGCACCACTGCTGTCCCTTGAATGTGATATTCCCACAGCAGGTCCCAGGTCAGGTCCTTTGTACCTGTTCTTCTCTTTACCTGGAAAACCTGTCCTCTAGGTAGCCATGTGCCCCATTCCCTCACCTCGTCCAGGACCTCAGTGAAATATGCAAACCTCCTCCTCTGCACTGTCCATTTTCTTCCATGGCACTTATCACCATCTACCATACTATCTACTTCCCCTACTTATTGTCTCTCTCTGCATGATAGGTACAATTCTAAAGATGGACCCCCAAGATTACTGTCCCCTAGTTACTGAAATAACTTTGTAAGGGACTTTGTAAGCTCTCTAAAGTTGCTAAACAGCTGACCTTAACATAGGGAGATCATCTGGGTTATCTGTGTGGAGCCAATGTAATTATACCTGGCCCTCAGAAGCAGAAAAGTAAGGCAGAAGACATATGGGGGTCAGAGAGATTCAAGGTATGAGAAGGACTCCATATGCAGTGGCTGGTTTGAAAATGAATGAGTGTGATGAGGAAAGTAGGCATTCTGACTGAGGTGAGAGAGGCTCCCTAATGACAACTACTAGAAGAACAGAAACCTCATTCCTGCTTGTACAAGGAACCAAATACTGTCAACAACCTGAATGAGCCTAGAAGCAGAGTCTCCCTAGAACCTCCAGACAGAAACACAGCCCTGCTGTGAAAAGATGAAACACATCCTGCAATTTCAGCGTGAAACCCAGAGCCGATAAATAACTGAACCATGCTGTGCCGAGTCTTACCAACAGAGAATAAATGAATGTTACAGTAAGTCACTACATTTGCTAAGGGTGCAATAGAAAACTAGTATACCCTATTAGAATATAAGCTTTATGAGGGCACAGATTCCCATCTGGGATTTTTTTTTCCATGCTGTGTGGCAGAGCCTAGAATAGCACCTCACAACAATAGACAATAAATACTTGTTGAACGAATGAATATACACAGTATATGCATTCTTTCCCATGAAATCTGTATTTTACAAGATGATAACGTTTTTTGACCCCAAAACATTGAATGAAGATATTTAAAACTAAAATGTAAAAGGTGGATTGATTTGAAAACTGTTTAATCAGTAGTCTGTATCTCTGCAAGTTAGTGGCGACTGGTTGCCACTTCCTAAAGCACTGGTTTTCAAAATGCATATCCTAACAGGTCATAAAATCAAGTTATGGGGTTGAGATAGGTAGGAAGAAAATAAAACCAAAAAATTAGAACTTTAACTTCAGTGTGGGATGTATGAGTGTGTGTATTCTGGATCACGCTGTAGGATGTATTTCTTACTATAGAAATGTACCAGCAAAATAATTGGAAAACAACAGCCCTAAAGGTCACTGCACTCTGTGCTGTGGACCAGGATGCAATTTAGGGCCTGACCAGAGGTGAGATGAAGACAAATGAATGGTGAATGTGTCTGTTACAAAAGAGTTGATCAGGAAAGAACTACACTATGCTAAATCTGTGATTAAATTTGCAAGGCAAGAGAGAGCACTATGGTTGAAGTAGTCACACAAATTGCACCATGTTAAAGTGAAGAAATGAACCCTTTTCCTCGTGTGATGTTTTTTTGTTTTGTTTTGCCTTGGGGCTGGAATGGTGCCTCTGGACACTGTTCAGACCCCCCCTAACAAAGAACAGTCAGTGTTCTTGGTATAAAATCCAACAGCATCGGGAAGAGGAAGACTTGAGGCTTTCATCAGCAAAGCATCTAAGATGCTGTTTCTTTCTTCCCTTACAGGGAAGGATTAAAAACCTAATACCTATCTATCTTCTGAGATTAGCCAGTTATTAGTGTCATATAAATTTAGCAGGAAAGGAAGTTAGAAATTTCCTTGGCACGTGGAACCAAAAAATAAATACTGGTTAGAGAAACTGGAAATTGAATCTAACTCAATATTCTCATTTATTTTGCAGATGACGAAGCTGACCCAAAGGCTTACACTATCCCCATTATTATAACAATATTACTCTTATATTTATCCATGATTCCAGTGCTGTCTGTGGACTGCATATGGATAACAAATATAAGGATTGCAACTGTATGCTCTTCATTCCCCTTCTCAAGGGCATACTTCTGGCTGATAGGGCTCACACCATGTATCTATGTACCCTCATTAATGCCTATTGTGGTTGGGGAACTAAGATAATACCTGCAGTCCACTTAGCAGAGTGCCTAGTACACTATAAAAGCTAAGTAAATACCAGCATATATGCTTTTGTGGCTTTGACTGTAATAAGAGCATTATTACTATAGAATGATAAATAGAACTAGGATTTGTGATTCATAAAGATAATGTTTCTAATGAAAATATAAAATCTTGCGTATTATGAAGTTCATCTTTCTTTAGGTAAGAATCAGACTTAATGCTACATGACCATTGGCATTTAGAGTTTCGAGCCCATACCCAAGGCCATGGGCTCAGCAAAATGTGAGTTCCTTTAGGAGAAGTTCCACAAAGAAAGAATATCAAAACATTAAAATAAGTGAATCATAGTCTGTTTTTTTTCTGAGGATCCAACAATGTTATCAAAGATTTTTTTTCCCTCAAATCTTACAGCTCTATAGCACCTTTCCCCCCTGCTACTTTTGTATGATAGAATTAGCGTATAATTATGTGCTCTTTCACACTGGAAAGACTATTCTTTTATTAATGACTCTTTGAAAAAGTTCTTTATTATTTATCTTTGAAAGTGAGTTTGAAATCAAAAGGCTCTCATGACTTTTCCTTTCCTTCTTTTGAGCTTAGGAGTTCTTAAAAGTAATACAATAGGTGGTTATGGATGTCACAGGCAGTCCTAAGTTTCCATTTTTAAGATGAGAAATCAGGTTCAGGAAACAAATGTTGCATCCTCTTTTCCCTCCACATTAAATGTTTGAGGTGTCGAAGAACATGTATGCAAAATATTGATGTTCCAAAAAGGCTATTTGCCTTTTCTCTCCCTTGTCAGGACAAATAGAAAATGGGTCAGACCAATAAGAAGGGGGATATAATTCACATTTTATAGTAGGCAAATTCCAAATTAGTCTTAAATGAGGGATTCACCCAGCCCATAATCTATAGTCAATTCTGGAAGGTACCACTGTATCTCTGCGGAGGCTAAGCAAGCCTCATTGCTGTTTTTGGCTGACTGCTTTTTTTCTAACATTAGGCTTACCAGAGTACTCCAGATTGAATATGGGCAATTAAAAGGGAGGGTGTACATTATTGCAAATTTTAATCATTTCTCGAGCCATTTTGCTTGCAGTGATAATCCCACATGACCAACATATCTTGCATAAGAAACTCAAATGACTCTTGGCTGCAAGCAGCTCTTCAGTTACTTTGTAACCTATTCCTGCTTAATTTCTTGGACTTTCCCCACTTGTGGCCAGCACCTGCCAAATCAGGGCTTCAGTGGCTGCTTGGCTCCCCACAGCCATGGCTAACTTATCTAAGACTGGCACATGAACAATAATGCCAATGGCTCAAGTGATGATCAGAATCTTCTCAATTACACTGCTGCCATTTATGTATGGCAGAAACTCTCTCTGTCCAACACTTCCACTGTGTGCAAAGTAATACTGTGCCAGAACTATTTAAAAAATGTGTACCTCCTATGTTTTTGGTACTATTTCAGTGGAGAGAGAATAATAATAACCTGATGACCTTGGAAACTTTGTTTTTGAGGCCTCAGGGAAATTTACCCAAATTTTTTTGTGAGCCAAAAAACATTCCAAATTGCACATCTTTTTGCCTAGCCATTTGGAATGCCATGATATCCCTTTAGTTGGAAATGTCTACATAGCTGCATTCTCACCAGCCATCTTTTGCTTTTGAAGAAAAAAATAATAATTTACTTTGTACTCAAGAAATTCCATCTTTCAAGCCCACTGGTCTTATATATGATGATTTTTCCTTTTTAAATGAGAATAGTTGCCTGAGTCCTCCCTCAAATATCTTCAGTGAGGTCCTCCTTTAACAGATCTTCAGGGCAAAAGAGACAAAATATAAACAGAAAGTACAAGCCACTATATGTGGCATCACACCTTATAACTAAAACAAAATGGAGGATCTAGATATGGTCTTCCTCACTCACAAGTTCTTAGCCTGTCATCCAACTTGTTTAATTACATTATGAAAGCCAGTTAAACCTGAAGAATTTCAGAGACTCAATTTTACCTTTGGACCGCTGAGACTAGAGCCCAGCAGGGAGTGAAGCAACCACTTGTAAAACAATTTACTATGAGAATTTCCATCCCATGGTCTTGACCTTTTCATTTCAATGATCCAGAAAGTTAAAGGTCTACCTGATATGAATAGAACGATAGGAAACTTTCCTCACTATTACTTAGTTAAACTTAAGTTACATTATCCAGTTTCAACTACGGTTTAAGAGATTAGATTCTGGAATGAGCCTGCTTGGTTTGAACTCTGGCTTCCCTGTTAATTAGCTGGCTGACCTTGGGAAGTCACTGAAGATTCTGAAACTTTGGTTTACTCATCTGTAAAAAGGAGATAATAATATTATCTTCCTCACTGGGCTGTTAAGAGGATTAAATGAGCTCAGTCACATGCGGTACTTTGTTCGGTTTATGGCATATGTTTTAAGTATCCAATAAATGTTAGCTTCCCCATGTCCACCGAAGTAATAAAAAGCTAAGTTTAGTTGTAGAGTGCTATTTTTTTTTTAATTTGCTTCAGAATCTCAAATCTTCAGTGAATTTCCATGAGTGCTATTTTGATCTAAGAATTAATAGTGTTAGGAAGGAAATATTTCCATGCTATAAATAACTTATAAGGAAATTTTATATTGCCAGGATGTTTTTTAACAAATCAATATAGTTGATATCATGTGCTAACTGACTGAATAATACAATTATTCTAATTAACTGATCATACAGTCTATGGGTTTTGTAAAAGTGTGTCAGCATTTAGCCAACAGATACAGTCATGAATAATTTGACAAAGTATAAAGTTATTATTTTTGCTGTTGGAAACTTAGTTTTGTGTATGTGTGAACAGTCAATGCACTAAACATGTTATTCAACAGACTGAATTATATATCTCATGGGATTTTAAAAATAATCCTCTTGAATAGGTCCAGACAAGGTTTTTAAAAAAACTGCTATTATTAAACACTATGGTAAATTAACCAGTCTCTGGTTTTATGTTACTTTTTATAAAGTATCACCTTATATCATTATTCTGTTCTTGTCTCCAATTATCCAATTCTAATCAATAGTCTACTTTCCCCTCAAAGCAAAAAGCAAAACAAGACAGAACTTTCATTTGCTGATTCTACAAAGAATTTAAATTCTGCCAGTCCAGAATATCCATGGAGCTAATTAGGAAATTAGAGAATAAATCTAACCATTGTTCACTTCTCTACCATGTCCCAGAAGTCAATCATTGCAAAATGAAATACATCATTGTCTGAAGAGTATTCCTTTCATATTGACCCTGAGATTTAGAAACTACTCTAGGTAACTCATTACAATGATTACAGAGTTAACCATTAGAAAACTATTTACTCACCCAGAAATCAGGGAGATCAAAATAATTACTTTCATGAAAATGAAAGAATCTTCACTGGGAAATTGAAATAAGGTTTGTTTTGGTTTTTTGGGTTTTTTTTCCCCAGAATTTATTCAAATTACTGTCCATTAGAATTAAGGATTGGGGTTACCTTCCCAGCATTTAACATGCATCCTCAGGGGATTTCACATTATTGTAAGTATCTCATGAAGGAACAAATAACATTAATTTATTAAATAACATGACAGTTTATGGAAATCTATAGAAGATGTTATTCTGAGTGAAATAAAAATGTGCTATGAGAAAATGAATTAGGAAGAAAATGGAGGGGGTGGGCGGAAATGTAGTATGGAAAAGTCTTCGTTCTACAACCATCACTTAATCATGTTACTACACTTTCCCATGCTCTATAAATTCAGAGACCTTTTGCTTTCCCAAGCTGGCTGTCCACTTACCCTAGTTGTTTTCACTTTATTCCCAGAGGAACAGCTCCATCCTTTCCGATCCGGAAGAACTTTACATTCCTCTCCCTCAAGACATGGCTGCATATGGCACCACCATTTCTGTTCCACTATTGAAGCTACAGGAGATAGAAAAATCAGTTCAGTGTTTTCTATTTGGACTAGTTAATTCTCTGAATGTACATTTAAAGAGGAAAAAAGGGCACCAATTTTCCCCATCATTGGGTAGATTGGGTTTTGAAGCATGCTTCTCTTTTTGTCCAAAGGGGCTGAATCTTTCTAGATTTTCTGACTAAAATAATTTTTATTTTCTATTTTAGTTTATTGTGGTGAGAACGCTTAACATGAGCTCTACTCTCTTAACAAATAGTATTGTTAATTATAGGCACATTGTTGAAGGATTTTTTCATGTGAACATATAGGCTTCATTGGAAAGAGACTTCTGTAGGCATATGTGTGCAATTATTTACCTAAACATATAAAAAAATAAACCTATTACCAGTTCATAGTATTTTAGAATCAGCGTAATATTTCCCACAAGTAGGCTAAAATTAGGAGGCTATTATAATTAATGTAATTGGGGGGAGGGATTTTTTTCTTGTATTTTTTTTAAATTTTATTTTTTTATTTTTTAAAATTTACATCCAAATTAGTTAGCATATAGTGAAACAATGATTTCAGGAGTAGATTCCTTAATGCCCCTTACCCATTTAGCCCATCCCCCCCTCCCACAACCCCTCCAGCAACCCTCAGAATTAATGTAATTTTTTTAATGTGGGCACTAACCATCATCACAAGGAATGAACCATGCTAATATGAGTACTTAATTATCTATGATAATATCAATTAAATAGACCCATACAAAGATTTATCTCCTATTGTAATTAGGTGAACCCTCCAATAAAGAAATTAATATTTTGATGGATCTCCATAAAAATCAATATTTCATGTGAATTTAATCTACAACTACAACTTTGCTCATTTGTATGGTGCTTATTTTTTCATTCTTAAGAACCATCCATGGGTTCTTAGGCAACCATACTGTTTAATCCATTATTTTCATCCTTCCTTTCCCAATTAATTTACATACACAATCCCTTCACTGGCAAATCAGTATTTCATGGTATCAAAGTAAGAAACACATGGACTTGTCGGAACCTCATTATAATGCCTTATTACAAAACGGAGTAAGGTCTTCGACCTCCTTCCAAAGGATTTCAGATTTCAGAATACCCCCCAAATAATCTCTGCACAGCCACATGATTTATGGTATGGTCCCTCAGGATTGACCACAGTCAACAGCATTGTAGTGGGGTTCCAGTTCTAATGAGTCACCAGCTATACAACCACAAGGAGCGATGGAAGAAGTCTCACCATCCACACAAGATGGAGCTGCTCGCGTGGTGCCTGCCACCTGTCCGGGGAAGCAGGAACACTTGACCGTCTGTGATCGCTCTTCTATCTTGTTCTTATTACAGCATCTGTGGAGTGCCACCACCTCACAAGTGCCCGTTTTAACATGGTGAGCTGCACAAACAAAAACAAGAGATAAGGCAACGCTGAGAAAGCTTTGGATACTCCTGCCCCTTTTTAATTAGAAGTGCATTAAATATTGCTCTATAAGGGACCCACCATGCATGAAACTAGAAATACAATGATGCTGACTCCATAATGCAGATTTGATTTCTTTTCTAAATGTGGTAGGACCATTTCTGTCAGTAAATGCTTGGTGAAGCAGGAACAATTAGTGACCAGATTAGGATGAGCTGTTAGAACAGTCTGAAATACAGAGACAATATGTGGTGCCATCAAAAACATACTTATCTGCATATGACTTTCTGTCCAACAAAGAAGAGTAAAGCCATAGACAAGGTATCCTGCAGTGGGGCTAACAGCAGACCTGGTCTCAAAGTGGGGGAGGAGGGATTAAGGTTATGTTGTTCTTCTAGGGATGAGTGCAAAGGCCAGAAACGGAACCTCTTTTCAGGAAGCAAGTACAGGGTGGAACCCATCTTCTAGGTATTCTTCTGCCCAGTTTCCCTGGGCATGAATTAATTGGGAATTCTTCAAGTTGCTGCCATTTTCCTGAAAGTCCCAGCCAGTTTCAGACCTGAAAATCATTTCTTTCACTTCCTCCTGAGGGAACAACTGCCACCAATAGCAACAACTGTCGCCAGAATGTGGATGGATTTATATCTAGCCTGGAAGCCCCATCCAACCAGCTTTAAGTGTCCCCGACCCATTGCGTTAACCTGGCAGTAAGGCTACTGAATAGTTTGGGTGCTTGAGAATTTTGGACCTCACTTATCACGTTACGTTAGGGTTCTAGTTTGCCCTCACTTTTTTGCAGCATTTCATCTTCAAAGTATTAACCCTACTGTGAAATGATAAAGAAGTTTCATCTGCTAAAAATAACAAATTTAAAATCAAACATCTGTTGAAACACTATGCTTTCAGAAATTTAAAAAATGTGATTGATATAAAAAGCACATCTGAAGTTGTTTAATGTTATAAACATATCGAGGCCCATTTTGTAAATGAGATCAGTACATCATATATTAATCTTCCCCTTGGGTATGAGTATCACTGTGCTGTAACTCAGGTTAGGTACCTTCCTTAGATTTTTCTTGTGAGAAAGAACAAATCACACATATTGTCAACATCATCCCTCTATGTGAGTCCAAGAAAGTTGGGTGTGACATACAGCTTTGACATGCGACTCTCAAAAGAATTTGCAAGAAGCAGATACCATTTCCAATGTCATAAAGATCTTCCTGCCACTGAAGATACAAATGGGGAGGTCTCGGTGTTTGATTCAAACAGAAGGCTATCTGTGGGAAAGTTAAAAACTTGAGAGTGAGATTTCTTTCTTCTTATGCTCTAGAAAACATTTTCTTAGCTAAGGATGATTCAGTTTGTTTTAATTTATTGAATGCTTCACATTATGCCATCCAAGTCCATATACTGCTTTCTATACTGCACTTCACTTAATCAGATTTTATTTGAGTCAATATCACACCTGAGGTATGTTTCTGAGTACTGGGGTTACAACAACAAAAAGGCGGGACATAAAGCCAATACTAGATTTTTAAGCTCCTGGAAGGAATTTCTGTAGGATAAGGTGAGAGTAGGGAGGGAAATTATATTTTTGTAAGTTTCAGAGAAGACTTCTGTGAGTTAATCTAATGATGACCTGAGTGAGAAGAAAGCATCTATTATGAAGATCTAGGAAAGGAAGAGCATTCCAAAGAAAAGAAGCAGTAAGTGACAGGGAACTGAAATGGCGAAATGGGGAAATGTGTGCTGTGTTCCCAGGCTACAGTGTGGCTGAACAGTTGAGAGGTCTATGGAACTGTGTCAGAAATGTAGGAAGATCAAGTGGGGGCTGGGATGCTGCAGTGTGGGGACTGGATTTCACAAGGGAAATACTCTGGGTGGATATGGTACCATCTCATAAATGCTTTAGAAGTTTGCTCAGACTGTTCTTTAAATAATGGACTGAAGAAAGCAAGAGTGCGATCAGGGAGACCAGTTACAAAGAGTTTGCAAGAGTCTCAAAGATAAAGGATAGGACTTAGGCTATACTAATAGCAGCAGAGTTGGGGAGAAGTGGAAGATTAGGAGTATTTCCCTGTAGAGCTGTCTGACTTGTTAGGGGATTGAATGTGAGCTGTGAGTGAAGGAGGAATTAGGATTCCTCCTCAGCTTGTCCTGAACAATTAGAAGTTGGTAAATTGGTGTTCCTGCAAATTGATGTTTGCCAGATGGGAGATTGGGGGGTAGGGGGTTGAAATAGGTGAAGGTACATTCATCATGATGAGCACTGAGCAATGTGTAGGACTGTTCAATCATTATACTGTATACCTGAAACTAATATAGCACTGTATGTTAATTATACACGAACCATATACATATATAGTGGTGGTTCTGGCAGATAGAGAAAGCCTGGGAATAGGGGGGTCTGGCAATAGCTGGGTGGGGTTAAGACATCTATAGTTCTGTATTGTCAGTGTTAAATTTGAGATTATTACAAGGCACCCAAGTAGCTATGTAAATCAGGCAGTGGCATTTATGAACAGAGCTTAGGGAACAGACATGGGCTGCAGATACACACTTAAGAAATCTAGGCTCATAGGTGATATTTAAAGCCACAGACTAAACCAAATTACCATGGAAAAGTTGCCGTGAGAGAAGGGAAAGAATAGTCAAAAAAAACCTCAGTCCGAAATGGGGAAGACAACAATAAAGACTGACAAAGAGCAGCGCATTAGGTAAGAGAAAAAGACCACGGGATGAAAGCATGAAAAACCAAAAACCAAAATGTTTCAAGAAGGAGGGGCTTGATCAGCTTTGTCAAGTGCTGCTGAAAGGTTCAATAAGCAAAGAGAAATCACTGTCCATTAAAAAAGTAATATCATGTACTAGCCTTGAAAACCAGAGTAGCTGGGTTCAAATGTAAGCTCCTCCGAAAAGCTGTGTGACCTTGGGCAAATTATTCAGTATCTCTGAATAGCATTTTTTTTTCCTATCTAAAAGAGGGATACTAACAGCACCATCTTTATAGGGTTGGTTTGAGGCTAAAATGAGTTAATGGATATAAAGTATTTAGAGCACTGCCTGCCTTATAGTAGGCACTCTGTGTTAGCTATTGTTAGCATTTGATCACAGTAAAAATCATTTTAGAGGCATGATGAAAATAAAAGCATGATTAAAGTAAGTTTATTGGAGAATGGGATGTAAAACAGTGTAATTATACAAATTTCTTCGAAGAAGCTTTTCTGTTAAGGGAAGAAGGAAGCGAGCAATAGTTGGAATGAAACATGGTGTCAAGGGAATTTTTTTTTTTTTAATGGATGCCATAAAGGCATGCTTGCTTGCTGGAACGATCTGGCAGAGAAACGCACAATATAGGAAAGAAGATGGGTAATTACAAAAAAATGTTCTTGAGAAGGCAGAAGGAATTGAGACTTGGAGCACTTGGGGGGTTAACAATAAATTGATGTGAAAATACTTAATCCATTTTAACAAGAGTGAAGGTCGGATGTGTAGCTACCGAGGCAGGTAGGTGTGAGTAGACTAGGCAGTGAGGACGTGAGGCAGTTTCTTATCCGATTTCATCTAATTTTGCCATGAAATATGAGAGCTGCTTGAAAAGAAAAAAGAGGATATACAATAGTTATCTGAGAAAGAGGAAAGTAATTGTACTTGGAAGGAGTAGGAGGATCGCCTGAGGGAGCTGGCTGGTGCACACTGTAAACTGCAGAGGACATGGCAGGATGCAAGAAGGGCTGGGATTTCAGAGCGGAATGGAGAAGACCCTCTCTGTCATCATTATTTGGGATCCTTGGACTTCTGATAGTGATTCGGGAAAACGGAGATGTAGGTCATGAGATCAGCCCTACAAGTCTTTGAACGGAAGCCAGGCTGGAGGTAAGAGATTATTAGTGACTCTGTTCAGCACTGAGCTGAGACAGCTCTGGGGACAGCCTGAGGTGGTGGGGGTTCTGGTCCCTTCCACAGTACAATGGCAACCAGGAGCACAGAGCAGCAGGCCACTGACCTCTCCCCTGAAAGAAGAGGCACTATTTCAGCACTCACAAAAGCCATTTTACCGTCTTTGTTATAAGGAGAGTTTATCATACACTGGAAAGGGATGGACAGGCAAAAACTCTGCATCTGGTTTCCCCTTCCCAATGCCAGTACCAAAATTCATTTCTACATTGCCTGATAAGAACTATAAAAGGATAAAGTAGTTGTGGTAGTCATAATAAACATTAGTGCTGACTGCCAAATATTTCTGGTTCTCTCTCTTCTGGACACATGGTAATATTGTACTTTTCCACCTCATTAACTTTAGATGTGGTGATGTGACTTGCTCTGGCCAATGAAATGAAAACTCAAGTAAAATGAAAGCAGTCACTTATGAGCAAAAGCAAAGGATATCAGTCTGTGTGGCCACTTTAAAAGCTAGTGTGTAATTCACTACATTCCTCCCTACCAGCCTGAGCCACCAAATCTGTTCCTAACAGTGGGAACTACATCAACCTGAGTCTCCAAGTGAAGAGACATGAAGCAGAGTCCCCACCAACCATGATGGACCTGAGTGGGAAATAAGCCTTGAGTTGTTAGAAGGCTCTAAAATTTTGAGGTTGTTGTGGTTACTGTGTCAAAACTTAGCCCGTCCTGAGGACATAGTAGTACTTTCTACCACATCCTAGATTTTTTAGTAGGATATATTTTTCAGAATGCATTAGTTGGAGGATAAACCAGTGAAGCATCATATCTCAAAACATATTCTAGCTTCTATCTGAGTCAATGCAAAATGCATAAAGGAAAGTGTTTATATATTATATAAAGGACTGCAGAGAATTATTCCATGATTGGATAATTACATTGGCTAGGTTTGATATGTGAGGACTCTAGTGAAGGAAGTTATGCTTTCTTGTCTGAGGAGAAAGGAGGTAAAATGATGCCCATATGGCATAATGAAGAGGAGGAGAAGGCAGGAGCTGCACTGGGAAGACTGACAGACATGTCCTCCCCCTCAGAGAACATGGTACTAAATATGAAGAGATTAATAATAAAGCTGACCAGGAAGAGCAAGCCTGACAGACACAGGCTTTGCTGCCGTGACCTTTCTCTTCATTGAGGAAAGAAAAGAAAATGTACAGACATACAGGTTGAGTTTCCTGGTGAGAAATGAGACTGAGTAAAAACATCTCTCTCAGCGTTTGTTCTTCTTATTAAAACTGAAGTGGTAAAGCTTCTTTTGTGGAGAAATGAGAGAGTGTTAATTAACCTTTTTAAAATAGAATAGATGATACGTAAGTGGATGGATGGATGGATGGATGGATGGGTAATATACTCACAGTGTTTGAAGGCATGGGTAGGAAGAATATGGTCCAGTACGTTATCATACAAGCCGGTAAATATGCCAAGTGAAACAAGACACCTCAAAATGCGGAAGTGAAACTTCTAGCAGAATTTAGTTCATCTAAGCATGGCCAGTATATACATATACATAGTTTTCTTATTTATGTATATGTCTAATGTCTTATGATAACCAGATTCTTATATACAAAGACTGATTTTTCATGTAAACTGCCCAGCATGTGATATGTGTTTAATAAATGGTAAACAAGCAATTTAAGAAAATAAAACTAATTCCCGTGGTTTTCCTTAAAAGGTTAATGAGACTGTAGGAAATTCCAGCAGTTACTAGAATTCTCTACACAGATTCAGACAGAGCTCCATGATAAACTAACCTAATCAAATATTAGGGCTTTCCAAATTAACAAAATAGGCTTCACAGACAGTTAGCATCATATTAAAATAATGCAAGACCCCCTGGAGAAGATTTAAATGAAAAAAGAACAAACAAACAATTTTCTTCATGTCACAATTCCCAAGTCAGGCACAAGCAAATAAAAAACACCTTTCTTCTATTCTATTTTTTCCTCCCTGGATGTGATGCATAAACACCAAGTGTTGCCTCCTACATTTTTGCGAAAGGATGCTAGAGACACATAACTCTTATGAAACATTAATTCTTATGAAAACAGGGATATCAAGTTTTACACAGCTCTAATTGTTGCCTTCCAAGGTTATTACCCTATGTCTCATTTCAACAATAGGATCATTAGCCTAGAGGACCCCCAGAACATGACCTTAAGATAGAAAAGAAAATGTACAGACATCCAGGTTGAGTTTCCTGGTGAGAAACTCACCTTGCCTTACAGGGCAACTGGGTGGCTCAGTCGGTTACGTGTCTGACTTCAGCTCAGGCCATGAACTCATGGTTCATGAGTTCAAGCCCCACACTGGGCTCTGCACTGACAATGCAGGAGCCTGCCTGGGATTCTCTCTCTCCCTCTCTCTCTCTGTCCCTCCCCCACTTGCTTGTACTCTCTCTCTTTCAAGAAAAATAAACTTTAAAAAAAAAGATACTGCCTCTTAAATCATGTCTCAAGACTCCTGAAAGTTTTCTAAAGCTATTGTGACTAGTAAATTCTGTGGCATGAAGTCCTATAAGGAATTTTAGCAAACGTTTGTTGTTTTCAACTACTTTTTTACCTACTGAAAGGAATTTCTCCAGAGGGGGGAAAAAAAATTGAATGAAATAACATTTGCTCTGTATGCATGCATAGCTTTTTAAAAATTATATGGCCATACACATAATTATGTATGTATATGTATATACATATATATATATACACATACAAGCCTTGTAAAAATTATGCCCATACACAAAATTATATATGTGTGTGTATATATATATATATATATATACACACACACATATATATACATATATATATACACACACATAGGTTTATACATATGTTAATATGGTCACATTTTATTCATCAACTGTGAATCAGCTATAAATGTATGGGTATGAAAAATTGGTACACCAAAGAATAATATTTATGCAAATCATTTCACCTTGAGTAGTGTTTGCTGGCCTTAGGTTAATAAGAGCACAGAGCTACACATATCACATTCTCTATATATGAATTATTCACTCTGAAAACAATGTATAAAATAATGATTACTGCTACCATTTATTGAATATTCACGGTATGCCAGGCATTATTCCATTTTATCATTACAACAACCACTGGAGAAGAAGATAAAATTATCCCTAATTTACAAATGAAGAAGCTGAGCCCCAGAAATATTAAGTAAAATAGCTAGTAACAGAAAAACCAGAGATGAGAATCCAGGCAGTCTGCTTTCAGAAACCATCATCTTAAACACTATCCTACAGTGCCTTTTCTATAATGCTCCACACGCATCAACAATCTCCAGTTCCAGATGACTGGAGGAATACAGGACATGTTCCCCCACAAGCGATGCTTGGTAGCCTCAAAGGGACATGGGCTCTGGAGCTCAAATACCCCAGTCCAAGTCTTGCTATACCTACACTGTACTTAAGTAAGCCCTTAAGCAAATCCATTCACCAAAGAACTGCTTCGTACATCTCTAAAATGGCTCCACAAAGTCCTTGTGAAGACCACATGAGACAATTTATATGAAACTGCTTTTAAATTGTACAGCATTACTGCAATATTAATTAAATTTGTTTTTACTATTAATGTAATTAACAAATACAAAATGATGGAACATATATAAGTTACAAAGACACGAAAGCTAGGGAAAATTATCTACATTTTCTAAAAGTTCTAATTTGATATTTCAAAAAATCTATATATATACTTAATTGTGTTGACATGAGATGCATGTAAAAAAATACTTAATTTGACACGTAAGCTACAGAACAGTAAATTTAGCATCAAGTTGTGAATTTGTTCCTAGTTGGTTTCCTTTCCATTAGATTTCAGTTCTTATTTGTATTCTGATTTGTCTCATTGATTCCAAAATTTTGTTTGTCTCCGTACACTCCTATTTAATAGTTTTACCCAGCTTGACTAGCTCCCCGGAGAGTCTGCATTACACCTTCTAAGCAGAAATAAAGCATCACCTACATGCACCAATAGACATCTGAAATGCAAGCTAGTTAGTGGATTTAGGTTGCTGTAAATCACTTTGAATGGAAAAAATGTGCTGAAACAAAAACTTCTTAAGACAGCTAATTTCTCACTTTAATTCATTAGAAGGAGAAAATAGGGCACATTTTTAGACTTTCATGCTGAAGCAATCTAATTAAAAGAAATGGTTATTTAAAGAGCTCAATGAAATTTCAAAAGTTCACATAATTTATGAAGTCAAAATGATCAGGGAGGAAATAGCCAAGTGCTGGTGACATTTTTACAAAGCCTGTTTTCTAAAACTGCTCCGTTTTTATCTGAAAAACAGTCATTGGGGGGAAAAAAGATTGCCACTAAAGGATAATAACCCCACTAACAGTACCATTTCTATTAAGAGAAAGCTCTCAACCAGAGGATGTCCACCAATCTATTTTAAGAGAAAGAGGTAGAACAGAAGAAGATCCACTCTTGAGAGAATTTTAGACATGTTGCCCCTCAACTCAATCATGAACATCTTCTACATCCACATTCTTTTAATATTTATTTATTTTTGAGAGACAGAGAATGCACACACGTGAGCAATTGTGAATGAGCAGGGGAGAGGCAGAGAGGAAGGGAGAGAGAATCCCAAGCAGGCTCCACATTATCATTTTGGAGCTCTACATGGGACTCCATCCCACAAATTGTGAGATCATGACCTGAGCTGAAACCAAGAGGATGCTTAACTGACTGAGCCATCCAGGCACCCCTACATCCACATTTTAAATGAGAATTGATGTTGAGGGAGACAAACCTCACAGAATAGTGGTCTCTTTATAAACTGTCCAGAACTTCTGCTGGTAATGCCTGCTCTGAAGAACAGAAACTGGACGAATCAAATCCCTCTGGCTGGAAATTTGAAATGAAAGCCACCAAACTGCCACATGGAAATGGGCACTTGAGCCAAAGGTCATCTGGCATTCAGAATCAGGTGACCCACGGAGAGATGTGTGTATGTGTCACGGTGATGGGACTCAGAGGAAGCAGACGAGAAACGGAACTAAGCACAGATACAAAGCGAGGTTAGAGATAAGAGAATGAGTAGTCCGACAAGCTGCCTTGGTGTTTGCCCTTCCTCAGGTCTTCCTGAAAATTTTCCTGCATTCCTAAAGTACTTTAGAGAATAAGTTTCAATGAACCTCTTTTTTTTTTCCCGAGATAATTTCATGATGTTTGTGTTCTTTGACCCAAAAATGTGCTGACCAGGGTAATTCTCTCTTTTTTTCTAACTGAAGTTATTATTAACACAAGCTAATTATCAGCTAGAATTATCTCTGTCCCCACTTGTAAGAGCAGGAGACAAGTGTCTACCTTTTCAAAGTAGGATCCAAGAAATGCCCAATCCACTTTCTACATTTCCCTCATAATGAAAATTCGACATTTCAAGTCATGACCCTGAGGCCATCTTGAATTGCTCAGACAGGAAAATGGCCTGTTGTGCTTTTTAAAATGTTTCTAATGTCAAACGTTTAAAAGCAGATTTTCTGCTTAATCCCAAATTACATACACATTTAAAAAATGTGAAGAATCAGAACATCCCCAATTCCTATAAACTGCAAGAGTCATGCTGTTCTTTTATGATTAATAATATTCCCGTGAGTGTCCCTGGGAGGAGGGTAGCACAGCCCAAGAGCTTCTTGAGGAAAATGACATGATGAGTAGAAAAGCAGGCACAAGAAAGCTGGGATATTTGGGCTCTCATGAATAGTTCTCTGTCTCTGAAGAGTGTAATGTGGAGTAGGTCATTTAGGTCTCTGGGTATCTTTCCTCTCCTGCAAAATGAAGAAATCAGACTAGTTTTAGTGGTAATTTAGAATTGAAAGTTCCTTCCAATTCTAAAATTCTTGGAATTTATGAAATGACTAAGTTTCATTATAATGGGTACAATATATTAGACCTATCAGAAAATGAAAGTCAAAGTAAAAGATTTTTTAACTGCTTCAAACTAACATAAATTAAGTCTATTAATTCACTGAACTTAATGAGAAACTGAGAAGGGAGTTTATGAAATTTATATTTTGAATATATTTCTTATCTGTGTGAAGTCACAAATCTTAACTACACAGAATAATATGCACTATAAAGTCAACCTGCATCCTTATATTGTTTTATGTACAAAACAGTTTGATTACTGTCAATTCCATGAAAGCAATCAAATCCAAAAGGTAATATAGCACAGTGGTTTGGGTGAGGATTTTTTTTTTAGATATTTGTTTTTAAGAGACAGAGAGTGTGAGCAGGGGAGGGGCAGAGAGAGAGAGGGAGAGAAACAACCCCAAGCAGGTTCCATGCTGTCATTGCAGAGCCTGATGCAGGGCTCGATCCGAAGAACTGTGAGATCATGATCTTAGCCAAAATCAAGAGTCAGATGCTTAACTTACTGAGCCACCCGGGAGTCCTGGGTGAGGATTCTGATGCCAGATGGTCTAGGCTCAAGTTCCAGCTTCAAAAGAGAGTGCCTAACTGTTCACCAAGCCTTCTTTTTCTTTTCTTCTGGGCATACAACTAGACTGACTACATTTTCTATTCTTTCTTGCATGTGACACATGGAATATAGGCAGAAGTTATATGTCTTCAAGAACAGGTCTATAAAAACCTACTTTGTCAGCCACTCTCCCTCTTCCTCTTTCATATAGATGTCAGTGCCAAAGGTGACCTTGAAGAGCTACCATCAGCCTGTGACCCTGAATGACTGTATCAAGCAAAGATCCAGCCCCTGACACTAACCGGTTTCACATGCACAAGAAACAAGCTGTGTTAAGTCAATGAGATTTAGAGGTGTATCTGTTACAATAGCAAGTATTAACCAATATGCAATAATATTCCTATTATTGGAAATAGGGAAGAGTCAGGTAGAGCACAAATGCTTCTTAAGGGAGTTTATACAGTGAATCAAAAGAGCAGTGCTGTGTTTTGAATGTGTCCCTGCAAAAGTCAAATGTTAAAAAAGGTATGCCCAAGGTGATGGTATTAAGAGGTAACACCTTTGGAAGTTGATTAAGTTTACTGCTGATACAAAAGAAGCCCCCGAGAGCTAGCTCACCCCTTTTGCAATGTGAGGGTACAAAGTGAAGTCAGCATCCCCCAGAAGGGTTCTCACTATACCATGCAGGCACCTTGATCTTGGGCTTCTAGCCTCCAGAACCGTGAGCAATAAATTTCTCTTGTTTATAGGCCAGTCTCTGGTATTTTGCTATAGACAGCCTGAATGGACTGACAGAGAACAAAAAGATATGATCTAAAAAATTTTTTTCAAGTCTCTGTGCTTCAGCTACTCATCTGTAAAATGGTAATTATAATATCATCTACCATAAAGGGTTGTAATGAGGATCCACTGAGTTGACATTCATAACGATGCTTATATTTTGATGAAGAATAAATGTTAGCTATAATTATTATAGAGGCTAAGATGACCTTACTTAGATCCTTGATTCTATTTATATAATACAAGTATCTAAGAGAGAACCATCAATTTGTAGAGACTTAAAGAAAAATAGAGGTAAAATCCTACCTTGCCATTTTACAAAAAGGAAATTGATGGTTAGAAAACATCTACAATATTCACTAGCGCAAGATCACAGAGCTAGAGAGTGGAAGATCCATAATTAGAACTCGGCTGTCTTAATTTTCCATTCAATCTCACTTCCATTACCTAACCCCCACATCTCTGTTCACCACATTCCTCTCATTCTGCCTCTGTACTCCTTAATTTCTACCCCTTCCACAACTTCACTTCTACTGACTTGGCTCAAGCACCTTTAGCATCTTTTCCTTGCATAACCATCAGGGGCCAGGACTGGTCTCCCTATTTGCTAACTTGTTCCCTTACACACACATAAACATATGCATTATATTACAGTAGATCTCTTTAAAACTAAGCCCAGAGTGTAAACTGTTCCTAGCTCTTCATTTTTTTTTTGTAGGATACAGTCATACTCTTGGCACAGCCCAAGCATTTCTCCACTGGTCCATCCTCCAGCCACAATTTCATAGGCACTCTTGTTGCACACCTCACTAAAATCCTATAAACTATTTTTAGAATCTTATTATTATATCTTTGCTCAGGCTACCTATCACTCTTGAATCCTTGCCCACTTTTTATCTCCAGGAAACCTCTACCCCTTCTTTCAAACTCAGAACATCACAACATCTACTCTTTGAAGCTGTTAACTCCTCAGGTAGACTGAACCACTCTGTCCTCTGAATAACATTTTCTTACTTTTTCTGCAATACCTGTAACAGTGTTCTATATTTACTTTTTATATCTCTGTTTTTCTCTACTAAATTGTGAGACCCAAATTCATGATTATTCATCTCTGAATCCCCAGCTTGAGGCACAGTTTGAGATCCATAATAGAAAAATCAATATGCTTGATGAATAAATGAATAAATAGGTGATTTACTATAAGAGTTCTCAAAAGAGAAAAAAACAGTAAATTGAATCATTTTTCCAAATGCATGCTTAGATGAACTTACTAGAAATTGTAAAAACATTTGACCTTGTCATTTTGTGGTGGTGTGTGTATATGTGCTTAATTTGTTCTACTAGAGAGCCAAGTAGGGTTTCAGGAGGAGAGATACACTCAGTGAGCCCTGGATTGGGAGATGGAAAGTCCTAGTTTCTATTTATAGCACTACCATGAACTATTTAATCTTTGGTAAATCAGTTATCTCCCGAAGTAACAAGTTATCTGTAAAATAAGGAAGTTGGCTATGATGACAGATGATTTAATATCGTGTCGTAATGGGAAAAAAAAGTGTAAAGTCAGCTAAAAGTATCTCAACCAATAGTATTGGCATATAACAGAAGAAACCTCCAATGTAGTCAATGAAAACTTATTCATCTGAGGATTATGACTTTCTGTTCTTCCCCCCAAAACCTTGATTTTGGTCCCAAATTGGTCAGGACAATTCTTTGAAAACTCAATTATTTGGATTTCAGTTTCCTCAACTACAAAATTAGAAGGATCTCTCAGTATCTTCTCCTCTCTAAAAATGTAATCTATGGTGTGTTATATGTACAAATCAGAGGGATAGAGGTACTAAAGTCTTTTAATTTTAGGAAATAAGTATTACCTAAGAGAAGGAAAACTTTTACTGTTTTACTGTTTCCTTTATCTAATTTTGCAGATTCATAATTCTATACCCTTCAGTATACTAAGAGGTTTTCTACATATGGGGTATTCTTTGAAGCCAGCAAGACACCTATAAGCAGAAGAAATCAGTATCACTCAAGAATGAACAAAATCTTTGCCTTCCAACAAAATCTGTTCTCACACACAGATTTGCTTTGTTCCCAGTGATTGACATGAAAAGCAAATTTAGATTATCTTTCCTCTACACTTCAGCAATTTCAATATGGAACATCCAGGTTGTGAGTGTCACTCTAGATCAAAAGGATATAAATCTTAAGTCAAATTATTAAGGAAGACTAGATGAGGCTTTTTTTCAGTTTTTAGAAGAAAGATGCCAGTAACTTTTTGAGAAATTACATGCCATACTACCTATTCAGTGGATAAGGATTTACACTGCTATCAGTTAAGCTTTTTGTTGTTGTTGATAGCTTCTGAAAATGTCCTTTTAAAAAATGACTTTAGAATTCATTAATGATGTGAAATTCAAATTAGAATAGAGAAGTAGCAAAGTATAGTGAGAGCATCACTGGTTGGTGAGTTGGAAAATCTACATCCTCATTTGTACTCCATTACTAACTAACCAAGAGAGCTCTGCCAACTCATTCACACGCTGAAGAAGCATCCAACACTGACTCAGTGCCAGGCATTGTGCTGTCTCCCCAGAATACAGACCAAAGGAAAAACTCTACCTGTTTTCATGGAGCTCAGCAGGCCGTAGAGGGAGGGCATCATGTATACAAAAAGAAAATAAAGGATAAAGGGGCCATGATACCAGGAGCCACAGAATGTACTAAGAGTTTTAAAAAATAATAATAATAATCCCACCCAATGAGGGGCAGGCATGAGAAACGAAATAGGAAATAATTTGTGAAGAAGAGGAGGGAATTTTTTTTTAATGTTTATTTATTTTTGAGAGAGACAGAGTGTGAGCAGGGGAAGGGCAGAGAGAGAGAAGGGACACAGAATCCGAAGTGGGCTCCAGGCCCTGAGCTGTCAGCACAGAGCCCGACACAGGGCTCAAACCCACGAACCATGAGATCATGACACCATGAGACCATGACCTAAACCAAAGTCAGACACTTGACTTACTGAGCCATCCAGGTGCCCTGAGGGAATAATTTTTAAAGAAGGTGATGCTTAATCTGAATTTTGTGAGATGCCTGAAAGTTGACATGTCAAGTCAGCAACATTGGCCTCACTTAGTTTCCTGATCTAGACTAGATGATCTCTATGTTATCTCTGATTTTAAATTTCTATAACTTTATGTGCATTCTTAATAACAATACAGAGAGGTACATATTTGTGTTTTGTTTACATGAGTACATTTAACCATACCACATATACTATCTAGAATGCTATATTGAAATATTTCTAATATAAAATTTTTAATATTTATTTTTGAGAGAGAGGGAGACAGATGATCCGAAGTGGACAGAGAACCCAATGCAGGGCTCAAACTCATGAACCCTGCCTCAGATCATGACCTGAGCTGAAGTCGGATGCCTAACCAACTGAGCCACCCAAGTACCCTCTCATATAAAACATTCTAAAACATTTACCTTGCCTTTTATTTTTTTTTGAATGTTTACTTATTTTTGTGAGAGACAGCACAAGCAGGACAGGGACAGAGAAAGGGGGACAGAGGACCCAAAGCAGGCTCTCTGCTGACAGCAACCAGGTCAATGTGGGGCTCAAACTCACAAACTGTGAGATCATGAAGTCAGAGGCTCAACTGACTGAGCCACCCAGATGCCCCCCACTTATCTTGCTTTTTTTAAACAGTATCTCCTAAATATCATTTATATTAATCTTGGCCATGATCATAAGCATTCAGTTCTCAGGTGTGTTGGAGTATAGCTTTATACAGATGCAAAACAAAAAGAAAGAAAAACCCAAACAAACAAAAAACAAACACCAAGACATAGTGTGAAATATGTACAACGTATACTGACTGGCATCCCAGGAATTCTTGAAGAGGTCTCTGGTGTTCTGTTGTTCTTTTAATAATTTGCCTTTTTCTCCTGAGGGTGAAGTGAGCACGTCCAATAACATGCCCTCCTGGGCAGCTTAAAATAGACACCACCCAGCAAAACTAATTAATGAATCAAAAGCTAAAACACCCCTCTGTGGGAGGCAGCAGAGCTTCTGGGATGTTCAAGGGAAAAATCAGACAGATGCCAGCTTTTCCACAGCTGTCAGTAGCTGTGTGACTGAGCAAAGTAACATCCAAGCTTCAGTTTCCTCATCTGTACACCAAGAATAATAAGCTAACTTCACATTATTGTTGAGAAGATTAAGAATAGGGAAGGCTCTTAACACCGTGTCCAGCACATAGACAGTGCTCAGTGATCATTGGCTGTTGTTATTATCATCATTATTACTAATCCAGAGACTCCTATTATCCTTGTGAGAACATTCCTCAGGAGGAGAGGTACACAGGTGGCAATGGTTTTAAGTGAAGCTAATTTAAGGATCTAGTCCTCAGCAAGTTACCTCTTTGAGAGTCGGTAGATAACATAGTTAAGCAGTAATTATGAAAACACAGATTCTGGAGCCAAGCTATATGGGTTCCAATTCCAGCTCTGCCATTTACTTCCCGCATCATTTTTGACAGATTAAGTAACCTCATCTCAGTTTCCTCTTCTGTAAAATAAGGCACAACCACAGTGTCGGCCCATAGCACTGTTCTGAGGACTTAATTAATGTATCTAAAGTGCGCGCAACAGCATTTGGCCACAGCAAGTATTCTGTAAATGATTGCCACTGATAGAAGTGACATTTTGCTTAACACCTGTGGACAAGGAGGAGGTAGTGTCATCCATGGGGAGTGAGAGGGACACTGGTGTTCATGGTAACATCTGCCTTGGTGGTTATGGTATTCTCATGAAGCACCCTGAGAGTTCATTCTCTAGTGTCAGACCCAAATTGGAAAGGTGACCTCTTGTGCATGATTTCTGCTCAAGTTATTTCACTCCAAAGTCTCAAGGGACTCGGTGATAACATAGGAATAGCAGTATCTACCTCATAAAACTGTTGTGAGGATGAAATGGGATCCTGAATGTAAAATGGTTACTTCTATACTAGATTTTTGGAGATATTTTAAAGGGCTCTACCTTAGGCTTAACTGAATTTGAAGCTCACACCTTGACCGCTGCCCCGCACTGTCTCTGAGAGGCAAGGAAGCTACTCAACTGCCAAACTGTTCCACTGCCAAACCCCCGCTCTTAAACCTTGTTACCTCATTATATCCGTCTGCCGGTGCTGCACTGGTTCTCACCCAGGACTCTCAGTGAGCATCCTCATGATGACTTGTGAACATACACATCCAACACTGTGCCTCCCTCAGATGCCATCTTTTATTCTTATTCCCTCTCCCTCTCATGTGTGACTTTAGTCATTCATATATTTACAAACACCTGTCATTTGCCAAACACAGGGAAGCCAAAGTCCCTGCCCTCATGGAGAAGATAACATTGAACTATGACAGGGAAAGGCAATACAGGGGGCCGGTTCAGCACACAGGCTGTGGAATTAGATCAACCTGGAGTTAAGCCCCAGTCCTCTTGTTCATTAGCTGTGTGTTGAACAAACTAGGTAATTGCTCTAAGCTTCAATTTCTGCTTTTGGGAAATGTGAATGCCAAAGTCCACTTGAAACTGGAAGAATAACCCTTTTGTTGACCATCTACTTCGTATTTGCCTCTTAGAATTAGCTGCAGACCAAGAAAGGAAAATAAATCATCTTACTAGTTCCCCTTTGCTTACAGAGTCTGACAAGAGAGGGTAACTTGCTTTAAAATGTAATTAGTTAAAAAGGTGGGGGGGGGAGTTATGTTTTCAAAGCTTTGGCCAATTTTTCTGTAATAAATGGTCACCACCACATTTCTGTCTTTTGAAAACACAAAGCAGTGAGTCCCAATGGAGAGTGAATTGTGCTTTACATCATAATGTAAAGCTGTTTGTTCACTGTGAGCAGGTATCTTTTCATGTCATGTTACATTTAAGACATTTTTCTTCCTCAAATTACACTTAAAAGGTAGTCAGCCTAAAAAGCACATTTTTTCCCTTGGAGTAGTGGTGTCCATCATGTGAATATGTGTATATGTGTGAGAGACAGAGAGAATGAGAAAATGTAATCCAATAATTGCACACCTGAAAGCATGATTGAATAAGGAGACGCACCTTCAGCACATGCTAGTAGAGGACCCTCAGAAGGGATCAGTACATGGAGTGAACAAGCTCCAGTGACCATATAATTTATGATCCACGTCAGGAGCCATTTGAAAAGTAAATAGATTTGCTATTAATGATTATATTGGAATAATAGGTGTTAACTGGAGCTGTGTGGATGCAAACTGGAACATATAATCACTGCCAACGCTCACTCTGAACTGTTCTGCTAAAGCCTGCCCTTGCTAACTATGGTGTTATTCTAGCCTAAATACCCAGGCTTTTGAAAATGTGCTGATCTGGGTCATTATGTCCTATGAAGTCTCGCATTGGGGTTGGGGGCGGGGGAGACTAAAATCCTAGTGATGAAGTTTTGGGGTGATGGTGTGGGGTTTGGAGCTGACGGCCAAGAAAGAATTTTTGAAGATGTCTTTGGTGCAAAAAGGTAATTTTATTAAAGCATTGGGACAGGACCCGTGGGCAGAAAGAGCTGCACTGGGGTTATGACGGGTAACTGATTACATGCACTCAGTTTGGGAGGGGGTTAGGGATAGAGTAGGTCTTTAGGGAATTTTGAAAGCAAGGTTTCCAAGACCTTGAGGGGGTAGCTGTTGTTAGGAAAACATCATTTATTATCATTTAGTAAAACCTTAGTCATGAGACCCTTCAGATCTGTATCAGAGGCCATAAACTTGGACTGTGATTGCCAGCATATATCTTGGGTGAGTTCAGATAAAGGAAGTTTCCAAAGGAAGTTTTATATATTAAAGTAGACTTACAGGATCCTGGGGGCTGGGATAATGTTAAGCTAAGATTGTCTTTGGCCCCTAGCCAAGTGTCATCAGTGAGGCAGCTGAGCTCCTAGAAGGAGGTCACTCTGCCAGTTTCAAGGACTTGTCAATGGGCTGTAGGCAGGAAGTGAATTTAATTTTTCATTTACCTTGGTTCCCCACATCACCAGGCAAGCACTTAAACCCCTTTCCTTTGTTCTTGGGTAGCCAGGAGTATCCGAGGAATATCATACATATTCCACCTGGGGGGGTAGGGGGAATGCCGTTAGCCTGTACTTTGCCCTCAGCTTGCCCCACACTCCCTCATCATAGAAGAGACTAAAGTCAATTGGTAGGGAACAGGTTTTCCTACATGGGCATAGGGATTTTTGCACTCTGAAAACTCAGCCACATGTTTTCTCTGAAAAGCCTAGATTATATTGGCTGGGCTTGAAGCCTCCCAGATACAACACAGGTGGTTTCCTCTTGCTCTGCATCTACGACATCTTCTTTTCCTTTGTTTTGTGACTACAGATATTAACCCCCAATATGTAACATCTCTATTCACGAAGGCATGCAGCCCAGTACTATGTGGATTTTAGACAAAACCTTATAACGGGAGGTATAAATAACATTGTGTTCAGAGGTGTGTTTGAGGACATCAAATACAGAAAGTTACGATATGTAAAATCATTAAATGCAAACGGAAACAATGTCAAGTATCCCAGAACATAATGTATGTGATTCCAAGCCAGAGGGCATGTGGAACAAATGGCAGAAATTAGATTAAAATTGGGAGAGAAGGCACATAAGGTTGAGGTAGGATAAATGCTAACACACATACCTCTGTGAGGGCAGAGCATGTATCATAAATGCAAGAAACTAATAATACAGGGATATCAGGTCAACTACAGTCAATGCAGTAAGAACCAAACATTTTATAATGTTCTTCAGCAGGCTGGAGAGCTTGTAGGTGGCGTTAGAAAGGGGACGAGTGTGGAAAGTGGATGGCCAAGATGATCTTATGGTTCTCCTCAGCCTGACTGAACCTGAGACAGGCTTTGCCCAGACTGTATATCTCTGACCTCCCTTTTCTTACAAAACTTACTTTAGAAAATATGCACTTGTAGATTCTTTCTCTGCCTCTTTGAAATGTAAATCTTTCCCCAGACTTTTGCCCATTTTATAACCCAAGAATATCTTTCTCAAGGACCCTGGAGACATTCCTTTGAAATGCAACCATCAAGGAAGACAGAGCTTCTGTCTCCCAGTCTCTGTGACAGGTTAGGAGGCTAACTTTGATATTCACCAATTAGCAGACACAGATGGCCCCAGATAATCACATTGACCAGTCTCCCCAAATTGTCCTTGAATACTCTTCCACCAATTCACCCCACTGTTTAAAAATCCCCCTGCCTTTTTTTGAGTTCATTCTTTCCACCCTTTTGCAATAGTCTTGAATAAAGTCTTCCTTGCCACTTTTAAACAAGTGTCCAATACAATTTTCCTTCCATAGGGCTTACTGTAGAGCATCTGCTCGGACAGCTGAAAACATCATAAACTCTAAATTAAATTTGCTTGACTAGAACAACTGTGATTTCAGGGGCTCCAAAGGGCCTCCTCCTACCTTACTCTCCAAAAACAATCTCCTCACCAGTTTGCAGAGGAAAACAAAATTTTTCTAACAAAGAATCGGCCTCTCCTACAATCAGAGATAAAAGGCTGGTTGAGGTAATGCTTCAGTGTGAAGGCATTTCAGTAGTGGTGTAATCAGCCAATCAATAGGTATAAATGGGTCATTATGAGAGCCTTTCCTGTTTGGATTAAGGAGCAGGAAGCCTGAGAAGAATAGAAAGACAGGGGGCTGGTGGTGCAGAGGAAAAAAGGCAGAAAAAATGAGGGCAAAGAAATTTCACAGGATTTACAGCTTTGCCTAGAGTCTGCCTCATCAACCTCCAACTGGTTTAGGATAAAAAGAAGTTGGGGGCTGAGGTATTTTTGCCATGCAGCTGCACACACAGGCAGCCACACTTGGTTTGATTAATGAAGATGTTCAGGGTTTGTTTTATTAAACACTCTGACTTCTTGTAAAGTAGCTTCGATTTTAGAATATCACTGTACTTGAAATCTGACATTGTTTCTTCACTTTTCTTTCTATAGCATGCGTCAAATTAGCGTGTGTATGCACGTGTGTGCACGTGCGCACACACACGCACCACCATAGCCTCGGACAAGGCAGAAATTACCAATCTTCCTCCATTCCATTTATTGCTATATTGAAAAAAAAAAGCCCTAGCAATAACATTAGAAATAAACTATATACATATATATATATATATATATATATACACACACACACACACACACATATATGTATATATATATGTATAAAGTCGTTAATAAAACTTTTAGGGAAAAATATTGTAACACAATTATATATTGATACAAAAAACTCAATAGATTTTACAAAATGACCTACAATTGACAAAATAATTGAGCTAAGATAATAATAATTACAATTAAAAATCAGGAAGACCAGCAATTTTTACTTCTGTGCAGGAAGAGTTGCTAATAAAAGAGGTAAAAAATAGAAATTTATGAGATTTCATGCCATTACCAACCAGTAAAGCTCATAAAATTCTTCTAGATGTTTTTTTCTCATACCTCCTGAACTGGGATATCCCTTAGGAAACGGGGAATTTGAGATGAAGGGGAATCTTGTGTTAGACATAATAGTGTAAATGACTACTGAAAACGTCAACATTTTCATATAAATGTTTCCACCCAAAGGTATAAGCTTAAATTATAGGCCTAAAAACAAACAAACAAACAAAAAACCTTGCAAAGATTTCTCCATCTTTCGTTATTTAATCAGGTTTTAAACTCCTCTGTAATTCAAGAGACTCTTTAGAAGAGGTTTTAAGTAAAGTTGCCATTGTATGTGACACAGTATTTATGAGCTCAGGTGAAGCAAATATATTTATTTCCTATTTAAGATATTTAGCAAAGACTTGAAACCTACTTCCCCTAAGAACATTCCAAAGAGTTCTTTCATTGTCTCATAATGAAGAGCACAGCTGACATACAATTTTTTTTTCCCTGGAAGTTTTAGAATTTAATCTTAAAGCTTCAGGAAAACATTTATTTTTGGAGAATTTATGTTAAATTACTTTACATATTGAGTTTTCAACATACTATCACATCAAAGGGTCAATAAGTTGTTTGAAAACTACTTATACAAAATACTGCTTACAGATCATTAACTACCTGATGGACAGCCCCAGGCAAGGAAGTCTGAAGTGCTTGGAGCCCAGGAAAGATCAATCAGAAATGTGAAAACAAATCCAGAAAAGGATATTATAAGGAATACAGAAATTAGTATTCATTTTACAGAGAACTGTTGAATAATGCCTCCCTATTTTAAGACAAATTCCTGTGAATAAGCTTTGATTTCACGTGCCTAATTATACATGACAGAATCAAGTTTATTTCTGGTAATAAAATTAAGAGCTTGTGACAACTCCTCTTTTGTACCCCCAATGCGCTGAGGCAGTTATCAGATTCTATGGTAAGAACTGGCTTCCTCTGAGACAGACATTTCTTGCATTTGGCACAAAGTACGTGCTCAATAAAAACCTATTGACTTAAAATTAATGAACACTAAGCATATGCCAGACAAGAAGCCAACCAGGTGTTCTCCACTTCCTGTCCCAGACATGATATTAATTACTTCATGAACAGAAAGCAACTTCAGAAAGGAAGTGGGCAAGAGGCTCTGCTCTTTAAACTAGTAAAGGAATAGATGGTTAATATTGTAAATTATTTTAAATATGACTCATTGGGACTTAAGTCCCAAGACAAACTCAACAAGACCTCACCAAAAACTGCAAAATTCAACATTACATTTTCTAAAGAAAATTCATTGCCATTAAGGAAGGTAAGAGGTATGCCTTTTAAGTATTTATATAGCTTAATGTTCCATTTCAAGGCTTGTATTAACAGTTCAGTCAGAGGAGATTAATATATTGGTATTTTTCTTAAAATAACTCAAGACAATCCACTTTAGATCACGTATAAGTGGAAAACTAAATGGAAGCCAAAGGCATAAAAACAGCATGGCTACTTTATGAAAACAACATACTTTTGTCATCAAAGTTTGTTTGGATAGTCATGCTTCCTCCTGTGAGACTGAGACCTTTTCTGCAAAAGGGATGTAAAATAGGAAAGAAGGAAAGAAGTCATAATCTAATTCTTTTAGTTAATTTGGAAATAAGCCCAGCCTATAGAGAAAAATATGAAAAGTGTAGAGGGAAGAGGATACTGAGTAAGAGGTCCAGGAGGATGTCTTAGTTTGGTCTCCTATGACAAAAATATAATAGACTGGGTTGCTTAAACAACGTACACTTGTTTTCTCACAGTTCTGGAGACAGATCTGGTGTCTGGTGAGAGCTCACTGCCCTGCTTGTAGACAGCTGCCGTCTCACTATGTACTCACAAGGCTGAGAGAAAGAGGTCATCTATCTCCAGTCTCTTACAATATGAGCACTGATCCCATTCATCTGGGCCCTGCACTCATGATCTAATTACCTCTCTCTCCTAATACCATCACTTTGAGGGCAAGGAACTTCAATCTATGAATCTGGGGGAGGAAGGGAGGGAGGGAGGACACAAGCATTCAGTGCACAACAGAGACTGCCTCCCACTTTAAGTCATGAAGCTTAGGTGACTGGGGAAGGCCTGAGAAGTAATTTTTCTTGCTAAAAGAGTGATCAACATAACAAAGAACTGTCAAGTATATTAAGTGCTATAAAAGAAGTCCCCTCAAAAAGGGGTGAGGCAGGGGGCACCTGGGTGGCTTGGTCGGTTAAGCGTCCGACTTCGGCTCAGGTCACGATCTCGCGGTCGGTGGGTTCGAGCCCCGCGTCGGGCTCTGTGCTGACAGCTCAGAGCCTGGAGCCTGTTTCAGATTCTGTGTCTCCCTCTCTCTGTGACCCTCCCCCGTTCATGCTCTGTCTCTCTCTGTCTCAAAAATAAATAAACGTTAAAAAAAATTTAAAAAAAAAAAAAAAAGGGGTGAGGCAGGACTCTTCTCTGGTCCTCATAGTGTCTCAGATTGATGAAGGAGCCAAAGACAAGCTGAGGGCAAAGCAAAAGCTAACACCCCCTCACACTCCCTATCCCCCAAGGTGGGATATGTGTGATATTCCTCAGGCACTCCTGGTGCCTAAGAACAAAGGAAAGGGAAAAACAAATGGTTAACTGATAGAGATCACAGTCATGCAGGACACAGTCTCCATCAGTTTGCAACTTTTAATGATTTACAAGAACAAAAGGCTATCTCCAGAAACCTATAGACTCAGTTTCCTGGAGCCCTAACATCACCCTACCCTCCATTGTGTGTGGGGAACAAGAAGAAAATGTAGATAAAACTAAATTTCTTTATAACCTGCAGCCCACTGACAAATACTTGAGACAGGCAGAGTATAACATTTCTCTAGGAACTCCCTACTGTCCTAATGTTAATGCTTTGCTAGAGGGAAAAACAACAGAGCTTGACAACAGCTAAGCATCCTTATGTCAGGAGTCCTCTTTAGCATATGAAAGTCCTTATGGAAACCTCTCTTCTGCCTTTACCTCCCCCAACTCCATAGTGCACAGTCACTTCTTACAGCCCCAGTGTCACTCTTTCTGCCCACAGGTCTTGCCCCCATGCTTTAATAAAATCACCTTTTTGTGCCAATGTCTCAAGAATTCTTTCTTGGTCATCAGCTCTGGACCCCCACCATCACTCCACAACTGCAAAAAGATCAGAAGTGAGAAGAACCCTCGAGTTTCACTGGCACAATATTATCCTACTGGAAGTGGTTCCAAACCACAGTATGGGAAGAGAGTTTATGGAGGGAATTTCTCACAGTCCAGTACAGGGGGAGAGAATATGTTACAGATATAAGTATGCAGTGTTCAAGAATTTTTTGTTGTCAAAAGAACAAAGTTAGGTTTGAATGTATCACTAACTCTAATCAAACTAAATGGGGACTTCAATATGTCTTAAAATATCTCCCTCCATTTTTCAAAAAATTGTATTTCAAATTTATGTTATGTACAAGGGAAGCTTTATGTATTTAGTCTTTCTTAAATTCCCTCATTTTTAATTATTTACTTTTATCTTTCCTTGTTTAATTTCATTTTCTGACTCTTAAGGAAAGAATCAAAGGAAATGAACATTTTACTATAGTGTAGTTTTTCTATGCTACAAAAGCCAAGATTACTTCTACTTGTTGGCAATGGAATAATAACTGTAAATATAAAAGTGCACCTCTCATGCCATTTTGCAGTCCGTTAAGTATCAATTATGCCTTGAACTTTGTAAGAATTAGGACTATAATATGTCCGCACTTTTAGTGTATGAGCAAGTTTGTATTATATTGTTTATTGACTCTAACATATTGACACAGATACAGGCAAAAAATCAATGCCACACACACACACACACACACACACACACACACACGTGGCTCCTCTCAAAATCCTATATAAGAAATATTGGAAATAAGATATAATTATCAATAAAAAAGAAGAGATATTGGACATGTGAGAAAATTAAAAATTGAGCACAAAACAGGAAAAAAGTGCTTTACCAAAATATATGTTTATAAGAGGATTGAAGTCTTAAAGATACTTTTCAAGTTAGAAGCTATGTATGTCATATTGCCAAAATGTGTTGTTGTAGCACTGAGATAAAAAGCATGCATAAGGTTTACTTTCATCTGTAAGCTTCTGCAATAGTTACTCATATGTAATTTATTTGTAATGAGTATTTTTTTTGCATATTGTGATCTATATGAGATCCTTTTCCTCAACTGATACTCTAAAAACCCAAATATTAACATTAGGAAGAGTCCAAAAGTGCAAAATACATTTCTTATCTTATTTCTCATATAACTTATCTCATATAAACTTCATAACTACATATCGGCAGGGAAAGCTGTCACCTTAGACTTTTGGAAACCGAGGATCAGAGAGGTTTAGCAACTTGTTCAAGGTCATATCATTTATAAATGATAGAGCCGGGACTGAAGCTCAGGTCTTCAGATGCCAAATCTTACTTTTATATAATTTGAAATGATTCATTTATTAAATGGCCAGATATTTGTTATAAGCCCTATACTAATTGTGTCATAATTAAAGTTACTTTAAAATTTGTAGGTGACCAAAGAATTAGTTTCATGCTGTCTTCAAAGGAAACAAATTCCCATTCTAAGAATAGTTTGATCCCTATGAGAATCACATATAGGATGAATTATTAAACTACAAAACATAACAAAACAAAACTAGGGAGGAGAAGCCCAGATGGGGCCTAGCTGATCCCATGATGCCCAGAGTTAAGGAGACACAGTTGTGAGAAAAAGTAGCTAGAGTTCACAGAGCAGTTTACCAGAGAGATCAGCTATACAGAGAGAGAACTTGAATATTCAGCAGAGTACTGATACCACATGCTTCTGAGAAAATTCTCTGAAGCAAGGGAAATACTCAAAAGGATTCAAAGAAACAGTCACCAGAGACCACACAGGACTGGGAGTTGTAGGTGTAAAGTATGTGGGTATAAAGTATATTTAATTGCAGTTTCTGAAAGAAAGGAGAGAGAGGTTGGGAGATAGAAAAAAATATTACAACATTTATAAGAACTAATGGATAAAAATCCCCCAAAGTTGATAAAAGCATATATAAACGCACAGATCCAAAAAGTTCACCAAACACCAAGCACAATAAATATGAAAAAACTGCATTAAGGAATATTACATATCTATCTATCTATCTATATGTATAGATATCTATATACATAGGTATCTATACATATAGATAGATAGATATGTGTGTGTGTGTGTGTGTATATATATTCTTACAAAATGAAAAACGTTGCCAGAGGAAAAAGTCTCATTAGGTACAAAGGAACAAAGATGAGGATATTAGCAGATTTCACACTAGAAATAATGCAAATGAGAAGTAGTGGCACAACATCTTTTCACAGCTGAAAGACAAAAACTGTACACCATAATTCTATACCCAACAAAAATATCTTTTAAAACTGAAGGCAGAATACACACATCATTTGACATAAAACTTAGAATAATTCATCACCAGCAGACCTACACCACAAGAAATGTTAAAGGAAGTCCTTTAGACATAAGGAAAATGATACCCAGTGGAAAAATGGATCTATACCAAGGAATAAGAATCCTGGATGTGGTATTATGTGGAAAATATGTAAGTTTTTCTGATAATTCAATTCTCTTAAAAAGACAGTTGACTTCTAAAAGCAAAAATAATAGTGTGGTTTGAGGTGTATGCAACAAATGAAGGAGTAAAATATATAACAACAATAGCACAGAGACCAAAGAGGGAGAAATAGAAGTACATTACTATAAGATTTTAAACTGTACATGAAGCAGCATAATATTACTGTCAGACTGTTACCTTAAAGATGTGTACTGTATACTCTAAAGCAAAATAAGAACTATAAGAAAGTTACAATTAACAAGCCAAATAAGATATGCTAGAGTTGTAAAACTTAATCCAAGAGAAGTGAGGAAAAAAAGGAATGAAGAGCAGATAGAAGAAAACAAAGAACAAGATCAGTGATTTAAACTTAAACATACAAATAATCTACATTAAATAAAATAGTCTGAATGCTCTGAGAGGCAGAGATGATGAGATTAGGTAAAACCACAAGACACAACTATTTCCTGCCTATAAGAAATCAACTATAAATAATGAAGACATAAATAGGTCAAAACAAAAGGATAGAAAAAGAGACACTATGCAAATACTACACTAAAAACTTGGTTGTGACTATTAATTTCAAATAATGTTGACTTCAGGGCAGAGAATATTAACAGAGATTTAAAAAAGAATACTAATGGATAAAGAGATCAGCTCATCAATAGTATATAACGATCAAGTTACAGAAAGCATGTTATCTGGCCACATGGAATGGAATTAGAAGTCAACTACAGAGCTATCTAAAAATTGCCCAAATATTTGGAAACAAAGTAACACCCTTCAAAGAACTCATGGGTCAAAGAAGACATCAAAAGGGGCACCTAAGTGACTCAGTTGGTTAAGTGTCCAACTTCAGCTCGGATCATTATCTCATGGTTCCTGGGTTTGCATCCTGCTTGGGCTTTGAGCTGACAGCCCAAAGCCTGGAGCCTGCTTTAGATTCTGTGTCTCCCTCTCTCTCTGCCCCTCCTCTGCTTGTTCTCTCTCTCTCTCTCTCCTCTCTCTCTTTCTAATAAATAAATAAATAAATATTTTAAACATTAACAAAAAGATAGCAAAAGGGAAAATAAAACGTGTTTTTAACTAAAAATATATCAAACATATGTCATTATTGTTAGGATGTCCTTGGAACCACAGTGGAGGGGACGGCCATCTTGCCAGCACAACCCAACGAAAAGCCTCTAGTAGCGTGCCAGAACGAATTGGAGGTTAACCAATCACCGAGCAACAGCACGACCTGACTCGAAAAAGGCCCACCCGTACCTAAATCCGGAACCGCTGCAGCTTAAAACCCCACCCCACCATACCTGGGCGTGACTTCCCTGACTCCTCTCTCTCTCTCCCTGAGCGGAACCTCGCCCCAGACCTTAGTTCCCAATAAAGCCTTTGACTGCTAAAATTTTTTTAGCCTCTGACTCTTATCTTTACCCTGCCTTACGCCTGACCCTAACATTTGGTGCCGAAACCCCGGGGAGGTAGTAGCTCGCCTCCCTTGTCTGAGCTCCCTCCTCGCCAAGCCAGACGCCAACCACCCTACTCCCAAGCACCTGCAGGAGCCGGTAAGTAGGACAGACCCCTCCTTCCCTCCTCCAACTATGGCTGACACCCACAAGACATGTCTCACAAGCAAGGCCCACAAGCCAATAGGCCCCTTATTGCAGTGTGAGGGGCACCTCGCCCTGCCACGCCAATGGGGAGTAACGAGTCTAAACTGCCTCGACCTCTTACCCCCTTCCAATGTCTGTTAGAAAACTTCCGGCTCCTGGGCTTACAAGGAGAACTTTGTCGTAACCGACTCATCCGCCTTTGCACTGTAGTCTGGCCTCAGTACAAATTAGATAATGATTCTCAATGGCCACCCGAGGGGTCTTTACAATACCAAATCTTAACCGATCTGGACAATTTCTGCCATCGGCTGGGAAAATGGGGAGAAATACCCTACATCATGGTCTTTTGGGACCTCAGGTCTCGCCCCAACCTATGTTCCTCCTGCCCCTCTGCATGCATGCTCCTTGCCCCCCCCCAACCCCCCCCCCCGACAACCCCACCTCACCAACTTCCCCGATCTCTGACCCATTAGAGGATCTAGCCACACTGCCCACCTGTCCTCGCCCCCTTCCGTACTCCCAACCCCCAGCCGTCCCACCCTCGCCTCCGATATCATCCCGAACTGGTGCTCAGGCCCCTCCCTGCGAACAGACCCCAGTGGCCATCTTACCTCTCCATGAGGTGGCAGGACCTGAAGGCCTGGTTCACATTCACGTCCCCTTCTCCCTCCAAGACTTACCCGCCATCGAAAAGCCGCTAGGGTCATTCTCGGCTGACCCCACCCAATACATTAAAGAATTCCAATACCTTGCCCAAGCCTACAGTCTCACATGGCATGACATCCATGTAATCCTCACCTCTAGCCTCACCCCTGAGGAGAGGGAGCACATCCAGGCCACAGCCAGGGAACATGCAGACCAAACCCACATGACCAACCCCACTATGCCTGTAGGGGCCGATGCTGTCCCAGCGGCCGACCCCAATTGGAACTACCAACATGCAGGCAATGGTCACCAGCGCCGGGACCAGATGATCCAGTGCCTACGAGCAGGCATGAGGGCAACCTCGAACAAATCAGTTCAAGAAATAATACAGGACCCCAATGAAAACCCCGCAGCCTTCCTTAGCCAGCTCACAGAGGCACTTACCCAGTATACCAGACTAGACCCTACCACCCCCGCCGGGGCCACAGTATTGGCCACCTATTTTGTTTCCCAATCAGCCCCTGATATTCAAAAAAAACTAAAAAAGGCCGAAGATGGTCCTCAAACCCCTATGGCCGACCTGGTAAAGATGGCTTTTAAAGTTTTTAATGGCCGAGAGGAAGCTCAAGAACAACGGCGACAGGCCCGTCTTCAACAAAAGGTACAATTACAGACCCAAGCCTTGGTAGCTGCCCTGAGGCCAGCCACAATAAAGCCCTCTGGACCACGGCCCCCTCTGGGCCCTTGCTTTAAATGTGGCCAAGAAGGCCATTGGTCTCGTCAGTGTCCCCATCCCAAAAAGCCTACCAGTCCATGCCCATTGTGCCAACAAATGGGCCGTTGGAAATCTGATTGTCCTAACCCAAGGGACGACAGACTCGCGACGCCTCCACATGGCAAGCTTCACCCCGACTGGACTCTGCCTTCCAACTGCTGGAGATGGAGGATGACGACTGATGAGACCCAGACTCAGTAACTCCAGTGACCCACGCTGAGCCCAGGGTAAAACTCCAGGTAGAGAGTAAGTCCATCTCCTTTCTGTTGGACATGGGGGCTACCTATTCCATCCTGCCGAGCTATTCCGGCCCCATCACACCATTCTCTGTTTCAGTCATGGGTATAAGCAGCACCTCCTCCATTCCCCCGTGCACACCGGTACTCACCTGCTGCCTGGATGGCTTCCACTTCTCCCACTCCTTCCTAGTCATCCCCACCTGCCCCGTCCCCCTGTTGGGCTGAGACATCCTCAATAAATTAGGAGCCTCTATACACCTACCAGCTATCTGCCCCTCTCCCTCCCCCACTCATCTCCTACTGACTGTTATCACAGATAACACAGACCACAACCTTAACCCACACCCAGACCTCCCAGTAAACCCAATCATATGGGATACGTCCACCCTGACGATCGTCACCCACCACCAACCTGTCCTCATTAGACTCAAAAATCCATCGCAATTCCCGTCTAGACCCCAATACCCAATTTCCCACACCCACTGACTAGGCCTAAAGCCCATCATCGATCGCCTACTCAAGGAAGGCCTCCTAATCCCATGTCACTCCCCCTGCAACATCCCGATCTTGCCTGTAAAAAAGCCTAATGGCTCATATAGACTAGTACAAGACCTCCGAATAATCAATGAAGCGGTAATCCCTATCCACCCAGTAGTGCCCAACCCATACACCCTCCTCTCCCAAATTCCCCCATCCACAACCCATTTTACAGTGCTTGATCTCAAAGATGCCTTTTTCACTATTCCCCTACATCCTGAATCCCAATTCCTCTTTGCCTTCACATGGCAAGATCCAGTCACCTCTTTGGCCTGCCAACTCACATGGACGGTACTTCCCCAGGGGTTCCGTGATAGTCCCCATCTCTTTGGGCAAGCCTTGGCCAGGGATCTCCTCAAAGCCCCACTCTCTAGTCACTGTACTCTACTACAATACGTAGATGACCTTCTACTATGTGGTACCTCTTTCAACCACACCAAACAAGATACAATCCATATCCTAAACTTCCTGGCTAACCTGGGGTATTGAGTCTCCCCACACAAAGCCCAAATCTGTACCAGCACAGTCACATTCCTGGGAGTCTCACTCACACCTACCACCAAGGCCCTAACCCAAGACCATCTCCAAGCCCTCCAGACCCTGTCCCCACCTACTAATGCAGACGAAATCCTCTCCTTCCTGGGTTTAGTGGGCTTCTTCAGGCACTGGATCCCTAACTTTGCTGTACACACAGCCCCCCTATACAAAGCAGCTAAAGAAACCCCTCAAGGCCCACTCTCCAGGCCGGGATTGGTAGCAAGGGCCTTCCAATGGCTGGTCACATCTCTAGTCACTCAACCGGTCCTTTCCCTCCCCAATGTTTCAAAGCCTTTCCTCTTATACACAGATGAAAGGGCTGGAATTGCAACAGGGCTCCTAGCCCAACCATGTGGCCCCAAGTTACAAGCTGTCGCCTACCTCTCTAAACAACTGGGCCCTACTATCAAGGGGTGGCAACCCTGCCTCAGAGCACTTGCATCAGCTGCCACCCTAACCAAAGAGGCACTCAAACTTACCCTACACTGCCCCCTAACGGTACTTTCATTGCACCATCCATCTGATCTCCTTACACATAAGGCCTTGGCGCTGCTCTCCCCATCACGCACACAATTGTTCCACCTGCTCTTTATTGAAAATCCTGAAATATCTCTCCAACTCTCCCCCAGACTCAATCCAGCCACCCTACTCCCACAAATTGACCCCAAAGACACTTCACAGCCACCCTTCCACTCCTGCACTGAACTCATAGACATTCTCTCCAAACCTCCATCTAACTTAAAAGACCTTCCTCTCACTTCCCCCGATCTCACCCTATTTGTAGATGGTAGTTCACTAGTTGACTCCCAAGGCCACTGACGAGCAGCGTACGCTGTGGTTACATTAAACCAAACCCTAGAGGCCCAGACACTACCCACGGGAAACACATCCCAAAAGGCTGAACTCACAGCTCTCGCTAGGGCTCTCCAATTGTCCAAAAATAAGAGAGTCACAATATACACAGACTCAAAATACGCTTTCCTTATTGCACATACACACTCCCACTTATGGGAAGAAAGAGGATTCCTCACAACGAAGGGTACCCCCATCATCAACGGGCCACTCATCGCAAAACTCCTTGAGGCCCTCAAACTCCCACAAGAGGTGGCCATTGTCCATTGCAAAGGCCACCAACCCCTAACCACAGAGATAGCTATAGGAAATCACAAGGCTGACAACACCACCAGAAAAACAGCTCTCTCTCAACCCAGTTCCTATGGGCATCCTCACCGATGATACAACTCCCGACTACACCCCAGATGAACAAAAACAATACATGGCCCATCCCGATGCCCATACCAATGCAGGCTGGATCATGTTAGGCCCCCGACTGGCCCTCCCAAATAACCTAGCCCCTTCCCTACTAACAAAAATCCACAAAACTCTACACAGTGGGCTGGAGGCCACCTTCTACTTCCTTGAGCCCATTATGTACCACCCCCACCTACAACAACTGATCACCAAAACACACCAACAATCCACCACATGCGCTGCAGTCAGCCACCAAGGGGGAATTAGGAGCCCAGGCCCCACTTATCAGATGTGGGGCCATCTCCCGGGCGAAGACTGGCAAATAGATTTTACTCACACGCCAAAACACAAAAAATTACGGTATCTCCTTACCTTAATTACGGTCACTCCAATAAGTGACACCTTTACAGGGTGGATAGAAGCCTTCCCTACCTCATCTGAAGGGGCCTCCACAGTGGCTGAGATCCTACTCAAGGACATCATCCCTCGCTTTGGTCTACCAAGAAGGATACACTCTGATAATGGGCCTGCTTTCATCTCAGCAGCCACCCAACAGGTCTCCAAAGCTTTAGGCATTACTTGGAAACCACATACCATACCACCCCCAATCTTCCGGTAAGGTTGAAAGGGCCAATGGCCTCATAAAAGACCATCTCACTAAACTCTCCATAGAGGCTCAGCTTTCTTGGCCTCAACTCCTACCTATAGCACTCACCCGACTCCGAGCCGCTCCCCGAGGACCCACAGGCCTCAGCCCATTTGAACTCCTGTACGGGCGACCCTTCCTGCTACCCCAACCCATACCAAAAGATCCTCCTTCTTTGGCTGCCTATCTTCCTTACCTTAGCCTGCTCTGCCACCTGATCCGACAGCACGCTGACCTCATTCTACCAGCTCCCACCGATCTCTCCTCTCCCCCAGTATCTGTAAACCCAGGAGACTTGGTACTCCTTCGAGTAAGACAAAAACCAACCCTTGCCCCCCGATGGAAGGGTCCCTACATGGTCATACTCACAACCCCCACGGCTGCTAAATTATTGGGCCACATCCCGTGGGTTCACACCTCCAACCTCAAGCGGGCCCCCCCCTTTACTCCCCATACCAGAAGAGTCGTGGACCTCCCAACCAACCGGCCCCCTAACCCTCAAAATAACTGGACAAACCCCTTCATGACTGACCCTTCCCCTCGGTTCTCCACCTTCACAATCATGATACTACATGAGCTACAACTCTCCCACCCATCCGACCCTACCACCTTCCCCTCATTCCTCTCCTGGGTCTCCGACTGTTGGCTTCAGGGAACTCTCTCCGATTTCTCCCCTGCCGAAATCTCCTTCTTTACCTTTTTGTTAACCATACTTATATATCATGATGATACTCCCCCTGTTACTCCTCGTTAACATCTTCCCCCTTATACCCTCACAGCCCTCCTATAGGTGGATTTTTTATCTATCCGAAACTTTTAATGGACACACCTCTATCATATCCTCTACCCCTTACCCCCTTGTTGGGTGCCAAAATCAAGTTACCTTTAAATTTCCCTCCTTCAACACACTCTGAACCTCTGCACAGATTACTCCCGCCATTTGCTTTTTATATGACCAAACTGACAACAAATGCTCCCAAACCTCCCCCCCACAATATGGGGGATGCCCCTATTACTATTGTAACATACACTGGCTCAACCAATACTGTTTCACAGGGACAAAGATGGGCCGCTTCTGCTTGAGAAATGGCAACTTTACCCTTACTATCCCCGATCCATGGGATATCTGCTGGCAAACTGGAACAAGGGGCAAACTGTATCAGAACGGCCATCACTCTAACCCCGTCTCCTCTTTAACCATCTATCAATCCTAGGAACCCTCAATGGCTCCTTCCCTCTCCAATCTTAACGATCTTACCCAAACAATCACAGACCAAGAAAACCAGCTCAACACCCAACTACAGACACCCCCACACAACATCCCTTCTCATGGCTTACACTAATCAGACAAGGAGCGATCCTGCTTAATCAATCAGGCTTAACTAACCTGTCACACTGCTTTCTTTGCACATCCCTCCAGTGGGATCCAGTAATAGCTGTCCCATTACCCACCCCCTTTCCCAATGCCACTAACTCCATCAATCACCCCAGAAGTCAAATCTTCCTACAGGTTCCCATCCTCACTGAAACCCCTCAATACAACACATCTCACCTGACATGCTATTCTTCTCATGCCTCCCCAACTTGCCCCTCCCCCTTGCCTATGCCTAGCCACAATCCCTCCCCACCCAGGGGGATTCTATTGGTGTAATGGCACAGCTTATAAACAAGTACCAAAACGCCTCTATCTGCCTCCCAGTCACCATCATCCCCCAACTCACCCTATATGGACAGGAAGAACTCCATCAACTCCTCGAACTCCGTCTCCAAAAACGAGCCATTTTCCCCCCACTAATGGTCGGACTATCCCCGGCCACCTCCCTATTGGCCTCTGGGGTGGGGAACAGCTCCCTAATACACTCCATTAGCTCTTCCAAGGATCTGTTGGACAGGCTCCCAATCTCAATAGAAGCCTCAGCAACCTCCCTATCTGCCTTACAAAGGCAGATCAACTCCCTAGCACAGGTCACTCTACAAAACCGACGGGCCCTAGATCTCTTGACAGCAGAAAAAGGGGGAACATGTCTATTCCTGAGAGAGGAATGTTGCTACTACCTCAATGAATCAGGCTTAGTCGAAACCAATATAGAACACCTAAAGGAAATCCAAAAAACTCTATCCGTCTGCCCAGGATCCTCAGACCCCCTAACCTCCCTCCTAACTTGGCTCCTCCCCATAGTCACCCCACTAGTTGCTATCTGTATAATACTTACGCTCTTACCTTGTTTTCTCCATTTCGTATGAAAACAAATTCATGAAGTTTCCCAGGTTGCATTTCACCAGATGGTGGTCTGGCCATATTCCCGCATTCCAACCTCAGACCCCACATACCATAACGTCGCCCTTACACCCACAGGAAGCAGCCAGATCAGATCCGTCGCCCATTATCACCAATAAGAGACTGGAATGTTAGGATGTCCTTGGAACCACAGTAGAGGGGATGGCCATCTTGCCAGCGTAACCCAACGAAAAGCCCCTAGTAGCGTGCCAGAACGAATTGGAGGTCAACCAATCACTGAGTGACAGCACGACCTGACGTGAAAAAGGCCTGCCCGGACCTAAACCCGGAACCGCTGCAGCTTAAAAACCCCATCCCACCACACCTGGGCTCGACTTCCCTGACTCCTCCCTCCCTCCCTCCCCCTCTCTCTCTCTCTCTCTCTCTCTCTCTCTCTCTCTCTCTCTCTCTCCCTGAGTCACGGAACCTCGTCCAAGACCTTAGTTCCCAATAAAGCCTTTGACTGCTAAAATTTTTTAGCCTCTGACTCTTACCTTTACCCTGCCTTACGCCTGACCCTAACAATTATATATTTGCCCAAATTCAGAAAATGTACAAAACAAAGAGAGAACCCTAAGGTACACTAGGGACTTTGGATGATTATGATGTATCAATGTAGATTTAACCTTGGTGGAAAAGTACCGTTCTGGGGAATGTTGATAATAGGAGAGGCTATGCAAGTGTGGGGGCAGTGAGTATATGGAAATTCCTCTATCTCTCTCTCGGTTTGCAGTAAACATAAAACTGCTCTAGAAAAAACTGTCTTTAAAAACAACACCAATCTGTTCTCTGTATATATGAGCTTTTTGTTTTGTTTTTAGATTCCACCTACAAACAAAATCATATGGTATTTGTCTTTCTCTGTCTGACTTATTTCACTTAGAATAATACCCTCAAGATCCACCCACGTTGTCACAAATGGCCAAATTTCATTCTCTTTTTTATGGCTAAATAATATTGCATTTTTCTACATATATACCACATTTGCTTTATCTATTCATCCATTAATAAAACTAAGGTCGTTTCCATATTGTGGCTATTATAAATAATGCTGCAATAAACATGGAGTGCATATATATTTTTAAGTTAGTGTTTTCATTTTCTTCATATAAATACCCAGAAGTGGAATTACTGGGTTGTAGGGTAGTTCTATTTTTAAAATTTTTAAGGAACCTCCATACTTTTTTTTGCCAGAGTTGCTGTACCAATTTACATTCCCATCAACAGTGCACAAGGGTCCCCCCATCTCTCTACATCCTCTGCAATACCTTTTATCTCTTATCTTTTTGATAAGTTACTGTAACACGTGTTTAAAGTGGTATCTCATTATGGTCTTGATGTGCATTTCTCTGATGAGTAGTGATGCTGAGCATCTTTTTCACATACCTATTGCTCTCCTGTATGTCTTCTTTGGAAAAACATCTATTTGGATCCTCAGCTCACTTTTTAATCAGATTTTTTAGTATAGTTAATAATGCTCTATTGCATGTATTTTTTAAATGTTTATTTTTGGTAGTGCATAAGTAGAGGAGGGGCAGCGAATGAGGGGGACAGAGGATCCGAAGTGAGGTCTGTGCTGACACCAGTGAGCCTGATGCAGGGCTAGAACTCACCAACCATGAGATCATGACCTGAGCTGAAGTCAGATCTCAACGGACTGAGGCACCTGAGTGGCCTATTTTCTATTTTCTATTGAAAATTTTAAAGTCACTAAGAAAGTAAATCTTAAAAGTTCTCAACACACATACACATACACAAAAGTTCTTATCACAAAGAAAAAGATTATAATCGTATAGCAATGAAAGTTAATTTGGGCTCTTTGTGATGATCATTGCACAATCTATAAATATCAAATCATTATGTTGTTTATCTGGAAATAATATAATGTTATGTGACAATTATATCTCAGTAAAAAAAATTCAATTAAAAAAATCAAATAATACAAGCAAATTTTCTGGTCACAACTGAATTAAATTAGAAGTCAACAATAGAGAGCTATCTAGAATTACCCAAATTTATTTGAAAAAAATACATTTCTAAATAACTCATGAGTCAAAGAAAATATCAAAAGAGAAAATAAAACTTGTTTTTAACTGAATTTTAAATTAAAACAAAAACATAATCTATCAAATTTTATGGGATTCTGGGAAACTTGTAACACTAAGCACCTATATTATAAAAGAATACGGATCTCAAATCAATGACCTCAGCTTCCACCTTAAGGAACAATAAGAAGAAAGGAAAATTAAGACCAAAGTAAGCAAAAGAAAGGAAATAATAAAGATTAGAATTAAAATTAGTGAACTAGAAAATATAAAAACAATAGAACGTATCAATAAAACCAAGAGCTAATTCTTTGAGCAGTTTGATAAGATTTATAATCTTCCACCCTGGGCTATCAGGAACAAATGTGAGGGGGGGGGGAAATTACCCAAAACAAGAACGAGAGAAATGAGAACACTATTGTTTTTATAGATATTAAAAAGGGAAAAATAAAGATATTAGCTTCATACCAATAATTTTAACAATTTATATGAAATGGACAAACTCCTTAAAAAATACCAACTGCCAAACCTTACTCAAGAAAAACTGAATATGGGGCGCCTGGGTGGCTCAGTCCGTTGAGCGTCCGACTTCAGCTCAGGTCATGATCTCGCGGAGGTCTGTGAGTTCGAGCCCCGCGTCGGGCTCTGTGCTGACCGCTCAGAGCCTGAAGCCTGTTTCAGATTCTGTGTCTCCCTCTCTCTCTGACCCTCCCCCGTTCATGCTCTGTCTTTCTCTGTCTCAAAAATAAATAAACGTTAAAAAAAATTAAAAAGAAAAACTGAATAACCCAAATAGCCCATATCTGTCAAAGAAACTAAATTTTTAATGAACCACCTTCCCATGAGAACTCTATGACTGGATGGCTTTACTTATTAATTCTACAAAACATTTAAGGAAGAAATAATACCAATTCCACCAAAACTCTTTCAGAAAAATGAAGAGGGGGACTACTTCTCAATTCATTCTATGAGGCCTTCATTACCCTGATAACAAAGCCAGCAAAAAAATTATAAAAAAGAAGAGAAAAATAAAAAAAAAAAAAAAAAAAAAAAAAAACGCATACACACACACAAACTATTCTTCATGAACACAGATCCAAGAATTCTAAATAAAATTTTAGTAAAAAAAAATCTAACAATATATAAAAATGATAATATAGAGTGATGAAGTGGGGTTTATCTTAGGAATTCATGGTTTAACATTTGAAAAATAAAAATCTGCCATATTAATAAACTAAAAAATGATTTCAATAAATACAGAACAAGCATTTAACAAAATCCAGTATCCATAATAAAATCTCACAACAAATTATGAATAGAAGACAACTTCCTATCCTTGATAAAGAATATTTATGGAAAACCTACAATTGTCATACTTAACTGTGAAAGATTAATTATTTTCTCTCTAAAATCAGTAGCAAGACAAAGATGTCCCATTTTCACCACTTCTACTGAACATTTTACTAGAAGTTCTGGATAGTTCAATCAGACAAGATAAAGAAATAAAAGGCATCCAGAATGGAATGGAATAAATAAAACTATTTGCTGACAATATGATCACCTATGTAGAAAACCCTCTGGAATCTAGAAAAAAAATACTAGAACTGAGTGAGTTTAATAAGGTTATAGAGTATAACGTTAATATACAAAAATAAGTTGTACTTATATATATGACCAACAAACAATTAGAAACTGAAAATGTTTTATGAGCAATTATATGCCAATAAAATGGGCAATCTAGAAGAAATGGAAAAATTCTTAGAAACATATACACTACCAAAACTGGAACAGGAAGAAATAGAAAATTTTAACAGACCGATAACCAGTAAGGAAATCGAATTAGTAATCAAAAATCTCCCAAAAAACAAGAATCCAGGGCCAGATGTCTTTCCAGGGGAAATCTACGAAACATTTAAGAAAGAGCTAACACCTATTCTCCTGAAGCTGTTCCAAAAAATAGAAATGGAAGGAAAACTCCCAACCTCTTTCTATGAAGCCAGCATTACCTTGATTCCAAAACCAGACAGAGACCCCACTAAAAAGGAGAACTATAGACCAATTTCCCTGATGAACATGGATGTAAATACTCAACAAGATATTAGCCAATAGGCTCCAACAATACATTAAAAAAATTATTCACCATGATCCACTGGGATTTATACCTGGGATGCAGGGCTGGTTCAATATCCACAAAACAATTAACGTGATTCATCACATCAATAAAAGAAAGGACAAGAACCATATGATCCTCTCAATAGATGCAGAGAAAGCATTTGACAAAATGCAGCATAACTTCTTGATAAAAACCCTCAAGAAAGTAGGGATAGAAGGAGCATACCTTGAGATCATAAAAGCCATATATGAATGACCCAACACTAATATCCTCAAGGGGGAAAAACTGACAGCTTTCCCCCTAAGGTCAGGAAGAAGACAGAGATGTCCACTTTTACCACTGTTATTCAACATAGTATTGGAAGTCTTAGCCTCTGCAATCAGACAACACAAAGAAATAAAAGGCATCCAAATCGGCCAGGAGGAGGTCAAACTTTCACTCTTCGCAGATGACAAGTGCGAAATTTAGCACTGTCATGTGGAGGGATGTGCAAATGGAAAACCCAAAAAGTTCCACCAAAAAGCTGCTAGAATTGATTCATGAATTCAGCAAAGTTGCAGGATATAAAATCAATGCACAGAAATCAGTTGCATTCCAAGGCACCAACAATGAAGCAACAGAAAGAGAAATCAAGGAATCAGTCCCATTTACAGTTGCACCAAAACCCATAAAATACCTGGGAATAAATCTAACCAAAGAGGTGAAAAATCGATACACTGAAAACTATAGAAAGCTTATGAAAGAAATTGAAGAAGACACACACACAAAAAAGGAAAAAGATTCCATGCTCCTGGATAGGAAGAACAAATATTGTTAAAATGTCGATACTGCCCAAAGCAACCTATATATTCAATGCAATCCCTATCAGAGTAACACCAGCATTCTTCACAGAGCTAGAACAAATAATCCTAAAATTTGTATGGAACCAGAAGAGATCCCAAATAGCCAAAGCAATCTTGAAAAAGAAAACCGAAGCTGGAGGCATCACAATCCCAGACTTCAAGCTGTATCACAAAGCTGTAATCATCAAGACAGTATGGTACTGGCACAAGAACAGACACTCCGATCAATGGAACAGAACAGGGAACCCAGAAATGGACCCACAAACATATGGCCAACTAATCTCTGACAAAGCAGGAAAAATATCCAATGGAAGAAAGACAGTCACTTCAGGAAGTGGTGCTGGACAGCGACATGCAGAAGAATGAACCTAGACCACTTTCTTATACCATACACAAAAATAAACTCAAAATGGACAAAAGACCTAAATGTAAGACAGGAAACCATCAAAATCCTCGAGGAGAAAGCAGGCAAAAACCTCTCTGATCTTGGCCGTACAACTTCTTACTCAACACATCTCTGGAGGCAAGGGAAACAAAAGCAAAAATGAACTACTGGGACCTCATCAAAATAAAAAGCTTCTTCACAGCAAAGGAAATAATCAGCAAGACTAAAACGCAACCAACAGATAAAAAACGTATCAAACTCAACACCCAAAAAACAAATAATCCAGTGAAAAAAAGGGGCAAAAGACATGAATAGCCACTTCTCCAAAGAAGACATCCAGATGGCCAAGCAACACATGAAAAAATGCTCCACATCACTCATCATCAGGGAAATACAAATCAAAACCACAATGAGATACCACCTTACCCCTGTCAGAATGGCTAACATTAACAACTCAGGCAACAACAGATGTTGGCGAGGATGCAGAGAAAGAGGATCTCTTTTGCATTGTTGGTGGGGATGAAGCTGGTGCAGCCACTCTGGAGAACAGTATGGAGGTTCCTCAAAAAACTAAAAATAGAACTACCCTACAACCCAGCAATTGCACTACTAGGCATTTATCCACGGGATACAGGTGTGCTGTTTTGAAGGGACACATGCACCCCCATGTTTATAGCAGCACTATCAACAATAGCCGAAGTATGGAAAGAGCCCAAATGTCCACCGATGGATGAATGGATAAAGAAGATGTGGTGTATACATACAATGGAGTATTACTCGGCAATCAAAAAGAATGAAATCTTGCCATTTGCAATTATGTGGATGGAACTGGAGGGTATTATGTTGAGTGAAATTAGTCAGGGAAAGACAAAAATCATATGACTTCACTCATATGAGGACTTTAAGAGACAAAACAGATGAACATAAGGGAAGGGAAATAAAAATAATATAAAAACAGGAAGGGGGACAAAACAGAAGAGAGTCATAAACATGGAGAACAAACTGAGGGTTACTGGTGGGGTTGTGGGATGGGGGATGAGCTAAATGGGTAAGGGGCACTAAGGAATCTACTCCTGAAATCAGTACTGCACTATATACTAACTAATATGGATGTAAATTTAAAAAATAAAATAAATTAAAAAAAGAAACAAAATGCTTTCAACAGCAAATAAGATAGCATCAAAAATTATGAAAACAGCTGAGAAAAAAATTGGAAGACCTATACTCTAAAAACTGTAAGGCATTTCTGAAAGAAAATAAGATTTAAATCAATGGAGACATATATCTTGTTCAAGTGTCAAAACAGTTAATATTGTTAAGGTGTCAGTTTTCTCCACAGTGATCCTTAGATTCATTGTAACCCTACTTAATACTAAAATCCTAGCAGCAGATTTTGCAGAAATTTACAAGAAGCTTCTGAAATTACTATAGAAATTTTAATTAATTGATCAATTTAATTAAATGATTAATTAATCTACAGACCTAGATTATTGAAAACAACTTTGAAAAGAAAAACAAAGTTGGAGAATTAATGTTTCCTGATCTCAAGATTTCTTATAAAGCTATGTTAATCAAGAATGTAAAGTACAGGGGCAGCTGGGTGGCTCAGTCAGTTTAGCGTCCAGCTCTTGATTTCGGATCAGGTCATGATCTCATAGTTCTTGGGATTGAGCCCCACTTTGGGCTCTGCCTTGATGTTGCAGAGCCTGCTAGGGATTCTCTCTCTCCCTTTCTCTATCCCCTCCCAGTCTCTTTCTCAGTAAATAAATAAACATTAAAAAAAAAAAGAATGTATAGTACTGTTAAGACACACAGGTGAGTGAAACAAAATAGAGTCCAGAATTAAACTCACACATATATGATCAATTGATTTTCAACAAAAAGACAAAAGCAATTCAGTGGAGAAAAGACAGCTTTTTAACAAATGGTACTGGAAAAATTGGCCAGCTATAAGCAACATGGATACTTCAATAACAGAAAAATATGATGAGTGACAAATATGCATATGAAAGGATGTTCCACATCAGTAGTCATTGTGAAAATGTTAAACTACACCACAAGAAAATATCATCACACACTATTAGAACTGCTAAAATGACTGCTCTAGAACAAGTATTAGTGATAATGTGAACAAAATTGAAGACGCTGAAGTCTCACACACCCCCCAGGAGGAATGCAAAATGAAGAGCCACCTTGAAAAGTAGTTTGACAATTTCTTACAATGCTAAACATACCACATGACCCAGTCATTCTACTCTGAGTACTTTCCTGAAGGAAATAAACACATGTGTCTATATAAGGACTTGTAAATAAAATGTTTATAACAGATACACACATACACTAATCAGAAACCGGATATAACACAAATGGCAAGCAAAAAGTGAATGGATAAATTATGGTGTAACCACACAGTAAAATACTACTTAGCAATGAAAAAGAAATGAACTATTGATACAAACAACAACATGGAGGCTATTCAAATAATTATGCTGGATAAAAAAGCCCGATTTAAAGAGTGTAAATAATTCCATTTATATAAAGTTATAGAAAAATTCTAACTAATTTATAATGACAGGAAGCAGAGGTGCCTGGGTGGCTCAGTCGGCTAAGCATCTGACTTTGGCTCAGGTCATGATCTCACAGTTTGTGGGTTCTAAAGCCCAACATCAGGCTCTGTGCCAAAAGCTGGGAACTTGGATCCTGCTTCAGATTCTGTATCTCTTTTTCTCTGCCTCTCCCCAGCTCATGCACTCTCCCTCTCTCGAAAATAAACATTAAATAAAAATTTATAATGACAGAGAGCAGGTAAGTGGTTGCCTTGGAACTGGGAGCTAGAGCAAGATTGGGAGGGGCAGAAGAGAGATTTTTAAAAGGAAAAAACAAAAGAAAAAATGATAACATCATTCTCATAATCTGAGAAAAAAATTTCCTACTCCAATGGGAAAAAAAAAAGAGATCAAGAAATAAGATTTGAAAGTTATTATTAAAAGTGTGCTTTGACTTGATGGGCACCTGGATGGCCCAGTTGGTTAAGTGTCTGACTTCGGCTCATGTCATGATCTCACAGTTCATGAGTTCGAGCCCTGCATCAGGCTCTCTGCTGTCAGTGCGCAACCTGCTTTGGATCTTCTGTCTTCCTCTCTCTCAGCCCCTCCCCTACTTGCTCTCTCCTTCTGTCCCTCTCAAAAATAAATAAAACATCTAAAAAACTTTTTTTGTAAGTGTGCTTTGACTTGAAAAGTCATAAGTGTTTAGTAGTTTTAAGTCCAGCTATTTGTGTTCATGATGAATAGATGAGAAAATGGTGGCTTCATTCATCTTGTCTTACCTTTAGTGAACAATTCTGTCAAACACCGTCTTCTTCCCAAATTTTGGGAAGTGGCAGGGAATCTTTGCAAATCTGAAATTTACTGACTTCACAGTTTAACATATATACAAATGCAGAAACATATCTAACAACTAGCAAGAAATACAGGCAAAGAGGACATGCTTAATCATACCTCTTTCAAAGAGCTGTTACAAAACTCTCTCAATCAGACTAATTCCAGGGAGAGCAGTTGTGAATTCAAAGAACTAATTCTTGGTAAGTGTTTACTATACAGATGTTATGCCAGTTACATCAGAAGAGCTGATTCGACCAAGCAATTAACCCATTTAGTCCAGTTGGGTGTAGAATGTTGAGCAGAATTCACTGAGCATCACACACCAACAGCAACTCTGGTAGCCTTTAAAAGCGAGGCTAACAAATGGTTTGCCAGATCCACACTGCCAGGCATGCTCCACCGCATCATGCCAAAGGAGAAAATTCTCCTCCATCAGTCTGCCTGCCAGCCACCAGTAACAGCCATCTGTCAAGGAAGACTTTTCCTCTTTGGAAAAAAAAATCAAGGGAAACTCAAATGCAAGCAATTCTCTAAGGAGTTTATACACTAATGACCTAGTGAAATTAAGCCCCAAATAGTCCCAGGACACTGCCCATGAGCTGCAATGGAAGTTGGATGGATTTATAGCTGCTGAGTCAGGAAAAAGTTTATACAAATTTCAATGGAAAATTGGCCTAGACTCAGTTGGGCACAAAAGTCATTAAAGCAACAACAACAACAACAACAACAACATAAAACCACAGATGGGGTACTCCATGTAGAAACTCTAGGACCTGGCCAGTTTTCAGCCATCTGAATTCAGCCTCCTGGCTTTACATGGACTCATTTTATTCAATCAGTGCTTCAGCACTGGTGAAAGCATGTTTCTCTGAATAGGTGATCTCATCTTCCACAAAGTCAAGATCCCTCCATGGCCACAGGAACAGAGAACTTTATTGCCAATGCTGTAATTAAGGGTGCAGGGATGGGCTGGACACCGGTTCCCTATACTTGTCGATACAAGAGCTTGCTGCCAATCAGACTTTCCCTAGAATGAAATTTTTGTCTTTCAACTTTTTGACTCTTAACCACAATAATAAATATATTTTATATCATGGTCTAGTACATAATACATGCAGAGGTGATTTTCCAAATATTTAATAATCAGTGTGTTAGAGGCACCAATCTATCAGAAGAGGGCATTAACTCAAGAGACCAAACATCAGCTGTAAACAGCCTATTATCACTATACCAATGTCGATTCGGTAAATTATCATGAAATGGAAGTTTGAGTAACGCGTACTCTTATGAGCAATGCATGCATAGGTGGTGGTTGTGTTGTTGTTATCTTCTCTTCTTCCTTTTATTTGTTCAAATGCTGATCATTGCTGTCAGGATCAACTGATGCCTTACGTCTTGCAGTTTTAAAAATATTGCTCTTGAAAATCAGTTTCATGTTTGTTTGGTTTTTTACTGTGGTAAAATACATGGAAAATTTACTGTTTTATTCACTGGAATTGAGCACATTCACATTGTTGTGCCACCAGCAACACCATGCCTCTCCAGAACTTCATCTTTCCAAACTAAAACTCTGTACTCATTAAATACTAACTCCCCCATTCCTCTCTATCCCAAACCCTGGAAAACACCATTCTACTTTGTCTCTAGGAATCTGACCACTTTATGTACCTGAGGTCCATTCTTAAGGCATCATGGTTCCATGAAATAGGACAATAAGAATATGTGCAGTGGGGGAAAAAGGTGAAACAGGACAAGAAGTGAACATATAGTAGACCCATTGTCAAAACGCAAAGTTCTACCATACTTACATATTGTATAGTTAACTGTTTTATAAAAAGATATTAAAGATCAGTGATACAGAGATCCACTAGGATACATAAGATATCTAAAATGTTCTATAGAATGCTAAGACAACTGACTATATGATCTTTCAGGAGAAATGCCCAGCACCAACAATGTTTATTCTCCCTTTTTCCTTGAGGGCCAAGTGCCCAGAATATGAAACCAGCAAGAACAGATTTCAGCCAAGAGACAAAAGCAGATAGAAAACACAGCTTCCTTCATTTCAACTCCACTGAGTCTCTATACAACTGGCACCAAACGGGCACATATGCTTTATTACCAAATGTGTAAGATGCACTTTTCACTTTCAAACTCATGTAACAGATAATAGTATTTTGTGGCTAGAGAACAGTATTATAGAGTCCTTTTGTGATTCTTTCAGTATGTGTTTGTTCCTCATTTTTCTTCTTGTAACAAATTAATAATGTGTTGTTTATAGTTTACTGTTTAGCAGCATATTATTATTTTTACTTTGGAGAAGTCACATAATAAGTGTCATCAAACATTTTTGTCATTAAAGACATTGGTCCTATTTTAGATCACGTTTTCAATGTGTGATGAGAGGGGCTTGCATGAGAACTGAGGGAAGGCATAAGAGATCTCTCAGGGCACAGAACCAAGGCTCTCTTAGTATAGAACCCCTGTCTGAGGCTCATCAGAACTCTTATGAGGTAAACAATCAAAAAATATATTTATATCTCTAATTTAGAAGTGAAAAATTAAAAATCCAGAAGATAAAGTTGTTTACCCAAGTGGTGGAATCTGGACAAATACAGAGGTTTGAGGGTTTCAATACAGCTCTCTGTCCCTCCAGGAAAGAATCTTTCTATTCCTTCTAGATTAGGATTGCATAAAATCAAGTAAATTGCATTGCTCCCAAATAAATACTATCATTTGGAATGGTGAGCAAGTAATGGATATTTTTATATAAATGACAACTGAGAAGACATCATACAATTAATTTAAGTGGCACTTAAGAAGCAAAATGTACTTGGGGCGCCTGGGTGGCTCAGTCGGTTGAGCATTCAACTTCGGCTCAGCTCATGATCTCACCATTCGTGGGTTCGAGCCCCATGTCGGGCTCTGTGCTGACAGCTTGCTCAGAGCCTAGAACCTGATTCAGATTCTGTGTCTCCTTTGCTCTCTGCCCCTTCCCCACTTGCACTTTGTCTCTCAAAAATAAATAAATGTAAAAAAATTTAAAAGCAGAAGCAAAATGTACTTGAATAAATAAAACTGGTGATCAGATGTCATTAGCCATCATCATGAATGATAGATTCGGTATTGTGTGTCCCAGATATAATGTTGGCTACCTGTACTTTTGATGACTCTTTTGATCTTCACTACAACTGCAGGAAGTTGGTAATATTTGTACCCATGTGTTCTGTATTCAAATTTAAGGTTTGCTGCAGAAAGAAATTGCATAATTAAAACCTTGCTTTTAGAAGATATATTTGACAGATTTATACAATTTATACTTATTAGGAGGAAGCTGCAGGTGAGAAACCATGATTCAATAACTGAAATCAGGAAAACATGAGAGAGCTTTATTCAAACACAATGAATTGGTGGTAACAGCCCAGTACTGGGAGAGAAATTCATCAAGTACTTGGAAACATGGGGCAAATATTGAGGAACTTGATTAGCCTGAGAAATGAGATGGGAAGAGGTTTGCTACAAAGGTGCAATCTATGAAGTTTTAAGACTACAGAAGGCATGAGCGGCGGCAAGGGTTCAGAAAGAAGAATTTGGGAAAGGGAGAAGGAGCAGCAAAAGAGAAGGAATGTTCAGAGATACAGAAGAAAGAAGATAATGCCAGATAGAGAAAGAAATGGAAGACAGATTTGAGGTTATGGACAAGAGTGCCAAATGCTTCAGAAGAGCTGGGGAGATCCCTTATGGAAAAGATTCCTCCCCTGATCCCCAAGGGAACACTTATAGGGTCAGAAATAGACTCCACATGGAGCAAAAAAGGGTAAAAATTAATAAGATGCTATTTCTCACCCTCTTACTGTAAGGCAGCAAGGGTCACTGCATTACACATCACTTATGAAGAATGCATCACAGGACTCCACTGGGCTGGAGATTTTCAGTGTCAGGGACTTCCATGTGTGCGGTGTTCTATACCCCAAGCAGTTATAACTTGAACCTTGAATCCCTTAATAGCAGTTTTTTAATTAAAAAAATATAGATAGATAGATAGATAGATAGAGAGATAGATAGATATTCCATTTTCTTAAGAATGGATAGCATATGGAATCTAAAACAAACCTAATTTTTTTGAAAAAAAGCAGAATCAGATGTGTAAATGCAGAGAACACACTGATAGTTGCTAAGGGGAGGAGGGCAGGGGGGCTGGAGAGGGGAAGATACAGGCTCCCAGTTATGGAATGAATAAGTCATGGGAATACAAGGTACAGTCAATGGTATTATATTAGCGTTGTGCAGTAACTGATGGCAGCAACACTTGTGAGCACAGCATAATGTATAGGCTTGTTGAAGCCCTATGTTGTACCCCTGACTAATGTAACATTATGTGTCAGCTACACTCAAAGGAAAACATTTTTTTTGAAACTTCTCACAAGTCCAGTGTAGTAATGAAAAAAGTTTTTTAAAAATGCACAGCATGAATAAAATAACTAATATTTTTCTTCCTGTGGAATATAGATCTGACCAATACTTTTATCTATGGATTACAAATGATAAGACAAACAAATTGATAAGAATAAAAGACATATGAAATGACTAGCAAGACTCAAGAATGAGCATGCCTACTGTTTCATCTTTAAGGCCCAAATTTCTGTTAATTCAGAGTCTCTGACTAGGGAGAAGCTACCTTTGAGTTACAAGTCTATCATGCAATAGAATTCAGAGTATAGGGGCGCCTGGGTGGCTCAGTCGGTTGGGCGTCCGACTTCGGCTCAGGTCACGATCTCGCGATCCGTGAGTTCGAGCCCCGCGTCGGGCTCTGGGCTGATGGCTCAGAGCCTGGAGCCTGCTTCCGATTCTGTGTCTCCCTCTCTCTCTGCCCCTCCCCCGTTCATGCTCTGTCTCTCTCTGTCTCAAAAATAAATAAAAAACGTTAAAAAAAATTAAAAAAAAAGAATTCGGAGTATAAAAAATAAATTAGTAGTGGAAAAGTAACAAAATTAATTGCCAAGTAACACAAAGCCATGTCTGATTTCATAGGGGTAGATTTCATTCAGATTCTGCAATGAACTTTGTGCCCAGCTTTAAGCACTAATGGTCTGTTCCATCTACATACATTAAATAAGAATTTTCAGTGATTAAAATCAACAAATTGTGTCAGTAATTATATGTCTTAATGGATAACAAAATTATCCTAAATCCCCCTTACACATTATATACATAACCTCTATACTGGCATAAATACTTGAATGGAACACAAACACAATTATATTTTTAAGATTTCACTCAATTTTATTTTTACTTATTTATTTGTAATTTTTTAATGTTTATTTTTGAGAGAGAGAGAGAGAGAGAGAGAGAGCGAGCATGAGTAACGGAGGGGCAGAGAGAGAGAGGGAGACACAGAATCTGAGCTGTCAGCCCAGAGCCCGATTCAGGGCTCAAACTCATGAACCACGAGATCATGACCTGAGCCAAAGTCAGATGTTCAAGCAACTGAGCCACCCAGGCACGCCAGATTTTACTCAGTTTCCTAATGTGTAACTATCACTCATTGGCTTATTTAAATAAATATTTTTATTAATTTTTAAAATATGAAACATAACTCCTTCCTTTATTGCTAGCTAAATGAGTTCTCAAGAGATTTGCCATTAGAAACCACAGATATACCAAAGAGCACATACTCCAGAATAATGAGAAAAGCAATACCTAAGATTTATATATCACTCCTATGTGCAAAGTGTAATATTATGCATCTTACATATATTAACTCTTTCAATACTTATAAGCCTAGGAGAACAGTATTATTATTAAACACATTTTTATTATTCACTCAGTAACCCGAAGAAGAAAGATAGTACTGAACTCAGTACATTTGTCTAAAGTTTCCTACTCAAAATACTCAACATCTTCAAATGACAGAGTGAAGTCTTCTGAGACCTGGAAAACCAATCTACAGTTTTCCATCCAAGTCAAGACTAGAATATAATAGCTTTGCCTACTTTAAATGTAAACACTTATAACTCATATTTCTCTTTCATAAGCCTTCAGTAATTTAACAAGCAACTGACACAAATGTTCCATAAATGTTCCATTCACTACTACCGTTGCTAACATAGAAGATATTATGTCCATCTTCAAAAACATTTGTCACTAATTCCAAACATTCACATGCCTATCTGTCAAAAACTTGCTATAAACAAAGCCATATGTTTTATGCCGCCCCCTTCTCACCACTTCATATTCAGAGAGACTTGAATTAGCTCAGCAGGCACACTCTCCTTGGTCTTCTCTAAGAGAGAAAGACAAGAAAAGGGTACTTCAACCAGTTACTACTTTTTTAATTACTAAAGCACAGTTGACATACAATATTGTATTCGTTTCAGGGATACAATATAGTGATTTGACAATTCTATACATTATGCAATGTTCACTATGACAATATAGGCACCATCTTTCACAATAAGAAGTTATTACAGTGTAATTAACTATATTCCCTATGCTATGCTTTTCATCCCCTTTTTCATGATTTTGTAACTGGAAGTTTATATCTCTAAATCCCCTTCACCTCTTTTACACATCCCCCTACTCCCCACCCCCAGGAACCACCAGTTTCTTCTCTGCATTTATGAGTCTGTTCCTGGTTTTGTTTGTTTGTTCATCTATTTTTCTAGATTCTGTATATGAGTGAAATCATACTGAATTTGTCTTTCTCCAACTTACTTCACTTAGCAAGATTTCATTCTATTTTATGGCTGAGTAATAATGCATTATATGTATGTATGTATGTATGTATGTATGTATGTATGCATACATATACCCCATATCTTTCTTTTAATGTTTATTTTTGAGCGAGCACACACACACAGTCAGGGAAGGGGCAGAGAGAGAGGGGGGAAGAGGATCCGAAGCAGGGTCTGTGCTGATAGCATAAAGCCCAATGTGGGGCTTAAATTCATGAACCATGAGATCATTACCTGAGCCAAAGTCGGACACTTCACTGACCAAGCCACCCAGGCACCCCCCCGCCACATCTTTCTTATTCATTTGTCTATCAGACACTTAGGTTGCTTCCATATATTCATAATTGTGAATAATGCTGCAGTAACATAAGGGTGCATGTATCCTTTTGAATTAGTGTTTTTGTTTTCTTTGGGTAAATACCCAGTAGTGGGATTACTGGATAGTATGATATTTTTATTATTAATTTTTTGAGGAACCTTCATACTGTTTTCCAAAGTGGCTTCCCCAGTGTACATTCCCGCCAAAGTGCATGAGGGTTCTCTTTTCTCCACATCCTTGCCAACACTTGTTATTTCTCGTCTTCTTGATACTAGCCATTCTGACTGGTATGAGATGATATCTTATTGTGGTTTTGATTTCTGTTTCCCTGATGGTAGGTGTTGATGAGGACCTTTTCATGTATCTGTTGGTCATCTGTATGTCTTTGAAAAAAAAATGTCTTTTCAAGTCCTTTGCCCTTTTTCTAATCAAATTAGTAGTAGTAGTAGTAGTAGTAGTAGCAGTAGTATTTGGTGTTGAGTTATAGGGGTTCTTTATATATTTTGGATATTAACCTCTTGTTGGATATATCATTTACAAATAATATCTCCTCCCATTCAATAGGTTGCTTTTACACTTTATTGATGGTTTTTTTTTCACTGTGTAAAAGCTTTTTAGCTTGATATAGTCCCATTAATTTGTGTTTTTGTTTTCCTTTCCTGATGAGACATATCCACAAAAATGTTGCTAAGGCTGATGTTCAGGAGATTATTGCCTATGTTTTCTTTTAGGAGTTTTATGGTTTGCGAGCTCACATTTAGGTCTTAAATCAAAGTTGAGATTATTTTTGTGTATAGTGAAAGAAAGTGGTCCCGTTTCATTCTTTTGCATGTAGCTTTCCAGTTTTCCCAACACGATCTATTGAAGAGAATGTCTTTCCTATGGTATATTCTTGCCTCCTCTGTTGTAGACTAAAAATATGGATTTATATAAATATGGATTTCTGGGCTCTCTATTCTGTTTCATTGATCTCTATGTTTATTTTTGTGCTAATACCATATTGTTTTCATTACTATTGCTTTGTGGTATCACTTAAGATCTGGGATTGTGATATCTCCAGCTTTGCTCTTTTTCAGACTCCTTTGGAATTCAGTAGTTTGTAGTTCCATACAAAATGTAAGATTATTTGTTCTAGGCCTGTGAAAAATATTGGTATTTTGATAAGGACTGCACTGAATTTGTAGACTGCTTTGGGAAGTATGAACATTTTAACAATATCAATTCTTTTACACATGAGAATGATAGATTTTTGCATTTATTTGTGTTTTCTTCAGTTTCTTTCATCAATGTCTTACAGTTTCAGACTACAAATCTTTCACCTCCTTTGTTCAATTTATTCCCAGGTGTTTTATTCATTTTGATATAATTGTAAATAGGATCATTTTCTTAATTTCTCTTTCTGCTACTTCATTATTAGTGTATAGAAACAACAGATTTCTGTATATTAGTTTTATATCTTGCAACTTTACTCAATTCATTTATTAGTTGTAAAGTTTTTCTGGTGATATTTTTAGAGTTTTCTACACATATTACCATGTCATCTGTAAACAGTTCTTACTAATAAACTTGTGCCAATGCTATCCTGGAAATGGATTAGGTCAAGTTTGAAGGAGAGAATCAAGTCAGGGACTGCATTTTATATGGCAATGATTCTTAAGTGCCATTTATAGAACATATTTGGGCCAAAATCATTTAGCCAAGTTAGTTTTCCATAAAACGAGCTACTACAATATGTGCTCTGTAGAATCATCATTCCTGGAAGTCTTTTAAAAATTAATAAACCCTAATATCTTTGAAGCATTTTGAAGCTTTATATCCATTATCTCATTTAAACCTACAATAACCTTTTGTACCTATCCCTATTATTTTTCCTACTTTTCACATGAGGAAATTGAGACACATAGAAATTAAATAACTTACTTAAGATCATACAGTTCATATTTGGAAGAACCAAGATACAAATTGAGAAAATTTCAAAATTCCAATGGTATTTAGAAAGTTACCTATACTATTCCTAGTTCTACAATTCTTATTGACATTGTAAACTAGACAGTAGGACAAGGCTTACTGTGCACTTTCACATGTGACCAATTAAGCCTAAAAGCAAAATTAGCATATAATCATGAATATGATAATTCCTTGTACCAAATTAATAACTCTATTTTTATCTATCCATAAAAGAGTATATATCCTGAATTTATAGGCGATAACACATATTATGACCAAAATTTTATTTTAAAGATAATTTAGTAATTTAGAATAGTGTCTAAAGAGGGCCACGTGGGTGGCTCATTCGGTTGAGTGTTCAACTCTTGATTTCAGCTCAGGTCATGATCCCAGGGTCATGGGATTCAGCCCCATATCCAGCTTTGTTCTGAGCCTGGAGCCTCCTTAAGATTCTTTCTCTCTCTCTCTCCCTCTGCTCTTCTCCTCTACTTATGTTCTCACTCTAAAATTAATAATAATAATAATAATAATAATAATGTGCCTGAAGAAATAAAATGAATAGAATAATGATAAAATTCTTTCTAATATATAACATTTGGCCATGACATTTAGCCACTACATAAATAAGTTGTCAGATGTCAAAATACACTTGCAGTTTGCATTTCTAAGGATTATTACCTTATAGCGACAGAGATTTATGACACCTACCACCAGTGGTAGAAAAGATTCTATCCTTACTTCATTCATGATTGTATGTGGAAACATCCACTTTTAATTCAAAACCTCAAACTTCAATGAATATTAAGATTACATATTGCAAGATTTAGAATATATTATTTTTAAACAAAATGCTCCAAAGTGCATTTTTATTTTTACTAATAGTTTTCCAAAGTTTATTGCTCAGATGTTCAACACTGTTTAAAACTTAATATTGTGATGGAGATTATTATGACAACTTCATGCCATATTAAGTAATTCTTTTCTGCAGGATATGTCCATCAAGATGCCCTAGGCAACATTATTTTAATTTCCAGAATGAATATGTACCCATAGAAATAAGAAACCATATTCATTAGAATGTGGAAATAGCAACTTATTTAATTTAACCCCTTAAAAATACAGAGATACAGGGGTACCTGTGTGGTTCAGTTAGTTAAGCTTCTGACTTCAGCTCAGGTCATGATCTCGTGTGATCAGGTGGTCAATTCAAGACCCGCGTAGGCTCTATGCTGACAGACAGCTCAGAGCCTGGAGCCTGCTTTGAATTCTGTGTCTCCCTCTCTCTCTGCCCCTCTCCCACTCGTGCTCTGTCTCCCTCTTTCTCTCTCTCAAAAATAAATAAACATTAAAATTTTTTTAAAAAATAAAAGTACAGAAATACTAATAAGGAGAACTTAATAATATGTTTTTAATAGGACAATAATTTATTTATGGAACCCAAAACTGGGATGAGATTTTACCCTAAACTGCTGATGGTTTCATCTTGGTGGAGTTAACAAATTAAGAGATTAAGTTGTTTGCTACTATGTATTCAGAAATATACAGTGCTAGAACAAACATCCTTAACACATAGTCTCTATAATCAAAACACATGGAGAAGAGGAAAGAAGGGAACAACAAACTATTAACACTGGTTACTTGGATGTGAGGGGTGAAGAATGCAGGTTTCCTCCACACTGTGTTGTATTTTTGCAGGGAACATGTATAGTTTTATTTTTCTATTTTATACTTTTTTGTATAAATGTATAATAATTAGAAAGTAGTATACAATTATTTATGTGTGCATTCCCTATTTCACAGGCAATAGTAACCCCATGGGAAAACCTTAAAAGATGATTAGGATTTAGGTAAATTGAAGAGCAAAGCAATGTATGCCAGCATGGAGGTAGAAAAGAGAGGAAAGGACATGTTGTTTAGCCTGTAATTAAGACTGGATCAATGCTTTAAAAAGTCTTTAAGCAGCAAAGTTTAAATTTCCAGGATGAAAGCAACATTGAACGACTGTTGATCTGGAAGGAGTAATGCTAATGGGTTCTAGGAGGGAAAGATTGGAAACAATGAATCAGTATTTTTTAAAGCAGCCTCACATCCCTATAGAGTGCCTGCAGCACAATATGCAATCAGTAAATGTTTACTGAATGAAGACATAAATGAATGAACTATGATATCAAGACAGAACGTCTAGTAAAGACATCTAGAAATGGTGGTTACAGGAAATAGATGAGTCACAGAGGCTCAAGTTTGAAAGCATGTGTGCATAAGACCACACGTATGCAAAGGCAGAGGGAGCAGGGTTCAGTGAGCAACTCCAAAGTCAGGCTTCCTGGATATCATATTGGAACCATAATACTTACATGTGAGCTAATTGGGGGCAAGTTATTTAACCGATGTTTTTTTCATATTTAAAATACTGACAATGATAGTAATTTCCTTACCTTTAAAATGGCATTAGAATAGTACTTATAAGATTAGTTGGGATAGTACAAGTATTTGTCAAACTGTCTTACACATAGTAAGCATCAATAAACGCTAGTTACTATTCTTTTTTTTATTTGTTTAATGTTTTGTTTTTGAGAGAGAGAGAGAGAGAGAGAGAGGGAGGGGCAAAGAGAAGTAGAGAAGGGGAGGGGGGAGGGGCAGAAAGAGAGGAAGACACAGAATCTGAAGCAGGTTCCAGGCTCTGTGCTGTCAGCACAGATCCCAACACGGGGCTCGAACTCATGTGAGATCATGCCCTGAGCCAAAGTTGGAAGCTTAAGGTACTGAGCCACCCAGGTGTCCCCATTAGTCACTATTCTTGATGTTATTTTTTTCTTTTTTCAAAGAAAGAAAAGAGCTACTGCTCTTTCAGATGTGGTTCAGGTATAGTTGACTGAGCCTCAGGGCATTTGTCATAATAAAACTATGCTTTTTATTTAAAAAATTAAAAAACAGTGCATGCACTAATTATTATCTAACCCATGAAACTAGCAGGAATCATGATTAGAACATTTTTCAATTAAACAACAACAAAAAAGCATTACTCCTAAAACATTTCAACTGATAGTATTAATGCATTTTCTTCCCAGTTTTACATCTTAGTGTTTTACTCTAGAGGAAATTTAACTTTTACCTCCTGTTGAGTATAGGAACGCCTATTGAGGATAAGTGTATGTACCTACTTCACTCTACTGTCATCAGCACAAAGCACCAAGCCCTTCTCGGCTTTGGTGGCCACTCTGCCACAGAAGGGCAAATTGCAACACTTCTAAGCACAGGTGACTTGAGTTTGATAAGTTCCAGCATTTCCAGGGGGTAATTTCCATACAGTTTCCCATTCCCATGGTGTTTGCTGCAGACATAATGGGGCACCCCTCCACATCGGCAAGGGAACCATAGGACAATGTTAGGGTCCTCTTGGGAACCACATTTCTTCTCCCATCATCTTTGCCCTCTGATCAAATATTTGCCTTGTACAAAAAATACATAAATAGTGATTTCCTGTCTTTTAAATATTTCACAAGTATTGGTAAATGAGCATGTAATATTTTTCCTCAAAATAAGCCCTGCCCAACATTTTAAGAATTCTGCCTCTCATTTCCAGTGTATCAAACTTAAACCTGGCTTCCTAAAATGAGCTCTGCTCTTTCTCTAGCGGGAAAAAAAAGCATTTTAAGGAGGCACCACCACTATTTTGAATCTCTCTTTTCCAAAAATATAACTTCAGATCATGACTCCTCTGTTTTTAAAATGTACATATTTCCACATAAGTATATTTAAGGAGATTAAATGTACCCTCAGGTAAAATTATATGATTAGGAAGGGAGTGCTCACAGTCAAGAACAGATTAGAATTAGTGTTTCATATAAAGTGTTCCTATTAGTTTAAGGTGACTGTTCTAATAACATCTAAATATTAGAAAAGTTTAAATAATATGATAGAGATAGCTACTTACCTCCCTTGTATTTCCTTCCTCATTTCAGTGCTGTTGCTGAAAAGTTGAAAGTTGCTGTCTGACTAGACATGACATTTCCCAACTTCCCTTATCTCTTGGTGGGGCCATGTGAGTAAGTTGTAGTCAGTGGAATCAGGGTACAAATGAAGTTTGCTACTTCCAGTCCTGGGGATTATAATCTCCTCTACAATCCTCAATGATCTTTCTCTCTTCTACCATCAAGCCAGCTGAAATTGTCTAAGGTGACCTTGTAAACCAGGTATTAAAGAAGGCAGAGTTTAGTCAGCCTGGGTTGCTGCAAGGCTGGGTGAGAATTAAGACCAAACTACCACTATTTCTGCCACTGTCAAGTGGTGTTGGAGGAGGGGAGGGCATGGATAATCTTTTATTGTATTAACCTATTGAGTGTTGGTACTTAATTTTTTATACCAGCTAGATTAACCTTAACTAGTCCATGTAGTCAAATTACTATCCAGTAAAAGAAAACCATATTGACCCTATATAACTTATAAGAAAAAAATTATCATTTCTCTCAAAGGGAGATTTCTAAATGATAATGTCAACAGATTAACACACAATTATTATAAATAGCACATGATGGAAATTATTATGATTTGTCTAACACTTATTGATTTCTTACAATGTGCCATTCTACATACATTACCACGTTAATTCTGAAAATCCTACCACTGGAAAACATAAAGCATAAAGAGGTTGAGTGATTTGCCAAAGATTATACTGGTATCAGTTGGTAAGAGAGGGGATTTGAAACACCCATCAACTGCAAAATAATCATGCGCCTAGTGAATGAAGAGAATATTAAGAAGCCCAAACCATAAAGAATAAAGCCAATGTGTAAACTCATCATTCATTCAACTAGGAAGTTTTTAGGTACAGGGCATGATGACATTCAAGGACTGTGAGAAATAAGAATATGTTGGGGCGCCTGGGTGGCGCAGTCGGTTGAGCGTCCGACTTCAGCCAGGTCACGATCTCGCGGTCCGTGAGTTCGAGCCCCGCGTCAGGCTCTGGGCTGATGGCTCGGAGCCTGGAGCCTGTTTCCGATTCTGTGTCTCCCTCTCTCTCTGCCCCTCCCCCGTTCATGCTCTGTCTCTCTCTGTCCCAAAAATAAATAAAAAATGTTGAAAAAAAAAATTTTTGAAAAAAAAAAAAAAAAAGAATATGTAAGGAACATGAAGCACATTAAAAAGTAGTTGGGGGCATCAAACATGTACAAAAATAACTGCAACAAAATATAGTATATAGTAAATGTCATAATAATACTACAGAATATTCTGAGAGTTTAGATGAGAAAGGTCATTTTTAGCAAAGAGTCAGCAAACTCTATAGAAAATACCACTTAACCTGGCCCTTCATGAATAGGTAGAATTCAATAGGTAGAGACAGGAAAAAAACCTTTCAAGTGGACAAATATATGGTATAATGGAAAACAGGAAATGGATAGGCAAAGAGCTAGAATGACAAGTTGGGATCAGTTCATAGTGGCTCTTGAATATCAAGCTAGGTTTTGACTTTGTTACGCATGTAACAGAAACTATTATTAAAGTTCTATACTAGCTAGATAAATCTAAGGATCAAATATGGATTGAACTAGAGGATTAGAATCTGAAAAGCCTCATTTTTTCTCCCTCTATTAATGTAATAGCTATTTTGTGTTGTGTTTTATTTTTCTTTTTCATAAATATTTACTGAAGACAATTCAGAGAATACAGATGAATAAAAACCAACAAATAGTCTCCTAACATGTTTGCTGTAACTCCTTCCCTAATTTTTCCTTGAAAATATACACAGAAAAAAATGCTTTAAAAAATAGCATGAAACAACACACACTGTCTGTAACCTACTTTTTTTCTAATTTTTTTTAACATTTATTTTTGAGAGACAACGTGAGACAAAGTGAGAGTAGGGGAGAAGCAGAGAGAAAGGGAGACACAGGATCAGAAGCAGGCTTCAGGCTCTGAGCTGTCAGCACAGAGCCTGACGCAGGGCTCGAACCCACAGACCATGAGATCATGACCTGAGCTGAAGTTGGACGCTCAACCGACTGAGCCACCCAGGTGCCCCATTCTTAACCTACTTTTAAAACTTCTTCATCATAATGGTTGTAAAGCATTCCACTGACTAAATCATAATGTATTAAACACCTAATTATTACAAAATTAGTTTTTACTCATTCACTGTCATTGATAACTGTGATGAACAGAGCAATTCCTCTTCTCCACAAAGATGTCCACGTCCTAATCTGCAGGACCTGTCAGTATGTTACCTTACATGGCAAAAGAGACTTTGAAGATGTGATTAAATTAAGTATCTTCAGATGGGAATATTATCCTGGATTATCTAGGTTGGCCCAATGTAATCACAACGGTCCTTTCAAGATGGAAATAAGGAATCAGCATCGGAAAAGGCAATATAATAATGGAAACAGAAAAAGAGATTGGAGGATGCTATGCTGCTGGGCTTTAAAAATAAAGAATGTGATCACCAGCCAAGGAATGCAGATGACTTCAAGAAGCTATAAAAGGCAAGGAAATGGCCTTTCCCCTAGAGACTCCTGAAGGAACAAAGCCCAGCTAACACTTCGATTTTAGCCCAGTGAAACCAATTTTGGAATTCTGACCTCTAGAATTATAAGATTATCAATTTATGTTGTTACAAGTCACTAAATGTGTGGTTATTTGTTATAGCCACATGGAAGAATAGTACATAAGACTTTTGCATTAATTAATGGGGGAGATGACAGTGTCATGTAGTAGAGTGATGGTGACAGATATAGTAGAGAAGTGGGTGGAAGATGGTGGCGTAGGAGGACGCTGGGCTTACCACGTCCTGCGGTTCACTTAGATTCCACCCACACCTGCCTAAATAATCCAGAAAACCACCAGAAGACTAGCAGAACAGATCCTCTGGAGCCAAGGGTAGACGAGAGGCCCACGGAAGAGGGTAGGAAGAGCGGAGAGGTGGTGTGCCCTACAAGGACTGGCGGGAGGGAGCCGGAGCGAAGGGGCAGCCCGCCGGCCAAGCAGAGGCCCCTAGTCTGGCTTGCAAAAGCAGAGGGGCCGGACAGAGTGTGTTCAGACAGCAAGCGGGATTTAACATCTGGAAGGTTATAAGCTAACAGCTCTGCTCAGAGAGCGGGAGGGCTGGAGGACAACGGGAGGGAGAGTTGTTGAGCCCCAGACGACAGAGCTCAGCTTGGCAGGGAACAAAGGCGCTCGCCAGCGCCATCTCCCTCTCCCATCCCCCAGCCAAAATCCTAAAGGGAACCAGTTCCTGTCAGGGAACATGCTTGTACCACACAAACACTCAAACACCCAATGCTGTGCTTCTGCAGACCCATCCCTCCGGCGGCGGGTCTGACTCCCTCCCGGTGCCACAGGGCCCTTCCCAAAGCAGACCTCGAAGGAAAAGCGAGATGAGCCTGCCCCTCCTGCCCCTGTGCACCTTGCCGATCCACCCCAGCTAATACGCCAGATCCCCAGCACCACAAGTCTGGCAGTGTGCAAGTAGCCCAGACGGGCCATGCCACCCCACAGTGAATCCCGCCCCTAAGAGAGGGGAAGAGAAGGCACACACCAGTCTGACTGTGGCCCCAGTGGTGGGCTGGGGGCAGACATCAAGTCTGACTGCAGCCCCGCCTACCAACGCAAGTTATTCAAGACAGCAGATGGAAGTGCCCCACAGTTGCGCACCACTCCGGGGACTATCCAAAATGATGAACCGGAAGAATTCCCCTCAAAAAAACCTCCAGGAAATAGCAACAGCTAACGAACTGATCAAAAATGATTTAAACAATATAGCAGAAAGTGAATTTAGAATAATAGTCATAAAATTAATTGCTGGGCTTGAAAACAGTATAAAGGACAGCAGAGAATCTATTGCTACAGAGATCAAGGGACTAAGGAACAGCCAGGAGGAGCTAAAAAATGCTATCAACGAGTTGCAAAATAAAATGGAGATGACCACAGCTCGGATTGAAGAGGCAGAGGAGAGAATAGGTGATCTAGAAGATAAAACTATGGAAAAAGAAGAAGATGAGAAAAAAGAGAGATAAAAAAATCCAGGAGTATAAGGGGAAAATTAGAGAACTAAGTGATGCACTAAAGAGAAATAATATACGCATAATTCGTATTCCAGAGGAGGAAGAGAGAGGGAAAGGTGCTGAAGGTGTACTTGAACAAATAATAGCTGAGAACCTCCCTGATCTGGGGAAGGAAAAAGGCATTGAAATCCAAGAGGCACAGAGAACTTCCTTCAGACATAACTTGAATCAATCTTCTGCATGACATATCATAGTGAAACTGGCAAAATACAAGGATAAAGAGAAAATTCTGAAAGCAGCTAGGGATAAACGTGCTCTAACATATAAAGGGAGACCAATCAGACTAGTGAAGGATCTCCCTACTGAAACTTGGCAGGCCAGAAAGGAATGTCAGGAGATCTTCAATGTGATGAACAGAAAAAATATGCAGCCAAGAATCCTCTATCCAGCAAATCTGTCATTTAGAATAGAAGGAGAGATAAAGGTCTTCCCAAACAAACAAAAACTGAAGGAATTTGTCACCACTAAACCAGCCCTACAAGAGATCCTAAGGGGGATCCTGTGAGACAAAGTACCAGAGACATCACTACAAGCATGAAACCTACAGACATCACAATAACTCTAAACCCGTATCTTTCTATAAAAACACTGAATGTAAATGGACTAAATGCGCCAACCAAAAGACATAGGGTATCAGAATGGATAAAAACACAAGACCCATCTATTTGCTGTCTACAAGAGACTCATTTTTGACCTGAGGACACTTTCAGATTGAAAGTGAGGGGATGGAGAACTATTTATCATGCTACTGGAAGTCAAAAGAAAGCTGGAGTAGCCAGCTTATATCAGACAAACTAGACTTTAAATTAAAGGCTGTAACAAGAGATGAAGAAGGGCATTATATAATAATTACAGGGTCTATCCATCAAGAAGAACTAACAATTATAAATGTCTATGCGCCAAATACAGGAGCCCCCAAATATATAAAACAATTACTCACAAACATAAGCAACCTTATTGACATGGATGTGGTAATTGCAGGGGATTTTAATACCCCACTTACACAATGGATAGATCATCTAGACACACGGTCAATAAAGAAACAAGGGCCCTGAATGATACATTGGATCAGATGGACTTGAGAGATATATTAAAACTCTGCATCCCAAAGCAACAGAATATACTTTCTTCTCGAGTGCACATGGAACATTCTCCAAGATAGATCACATACTGGGTCACAAAACAGCCCTTCATAAGTTTACAAGAATTGAAATTATACCATGCATACTTTCAGACCACAATGCGATGAAGCTTGAAATCAACCACAGGAAAAAGTCTGGAAAACCTCCAAAAGCATGGAGGTTAAAGAACATCCTACTAAAGAATGAATGGGTCAACCAGGCAATTAGAGAAGAAATTTAAAAATATATGGAAACAAACGAAAATGAAAATACAACAATCCAAACGCTTTGGGACGCAGTGAAGGCAGTCCTGAGAGGAAAATACATTGCAATCCAGGCCTATCTCAAGAAACAAGAAAAATCCCAAATACAAAATCTAACAGCACACCTAAAGGAAATAGAAGCAGAACAGCAAAGACAGCCTAAATCCAGCAGAAGAAGAGAAATAATAAAGATCAGAGCAGAAATAAACAATATAGAATCTAAAAAAACTGTAGAGCAGATCAAGAAACCAAGAGTTGGTTTTTTGAAAAAATAAACAAAATTGATAAACCTCTAGCCAGGCTTCTCAAAAAGAAAAGGGAGATGACCCAAACAGATAAAATCATGAATGAAAATGGAATTATTACAACCAATCCCTCAGAGATACAAGCAATCATCAGGGAATACTACGAAAAATTATATGCCAACACACTGGACAACCTGGAAGAAATGGACAAATTCCTAAACACCCACACTCTTCCAAAACTCAATCAGGAGGAAATAGAAAGCTTGAACAGACCCATAACCAGCGAAGAAATTTAATCAGTTATCAAAAATCTCCCAACAAATAAGAGTCCAGGACCAGATGGCTTCCCTGGGGAATTCTACCAGACATTTAAAGCAGAGATAATACCTGTCCTTCTCAAGCTATTCCAAAAATGAAGGGAAGGAAAAGTTCCAGACTCATTCTATGAAGCCAGTATTACTTTGGTTGTTAAACCAGACAGAGACCCAGTAAAAAAAGAGAACTACAGGCCAATATCCCTGATGAATATGGATGCAAAAATTCTCAATAAAATACTAGCAAATCGAATTCAACAGCATATAAAAAGAATTATTCACCATGATCAAGCGGGATTCATTCCTGGGATGCAGGGCTGGTTCAACATTCGTAAATCAATCAATGTGATACATCACATTAATAAAAGAAAAGATAAGAACCATATGAGCCTGTCAATCGATGCAGAAAAAGCATTTGACAAAATTCAGCATCCTTTCTTAATAAAAACCCTCGAGAAAGTCGGGATAGAAGGAACATACTTAAACACCATAAAAGCCATTTATGAAAAGCCCACAGCTAACATCATCCTCAATGGGGAAAAACTGAGAGCTTTCCCCCTGAGATCAGGAACATGACAGGGATGTCCACTCTCACCGCTGTTGTTTAACATAGTGTTGGAAGTTCTAGCATCAGCAATCAGACAACAAAAGGAAATCAAAGGCATCAAAATTGGGAAAGATGAAGTTAAGCTTTCACTTTTTGCAGATGACATGATATTATATATGGAAAATCTGATAGACTCCACATAAAGTCTGCTAGAACTGATACATGAATTCAGCAAAGTTGCAGGATACAAAATCAATGTACAGCAATCAGTTGCATTCTTATACACTAATAATCAAGCAACAGAAAGACAAATAAAGAAACTGATCCCATTCACAATTGCATGAAGAAGCATAAAATACCTAGGAATAAATCTAACCAAAGATGTAAAAGCTCTGTATGCTGAAAACTATAGAAAGCTTATGAAGGAAATTGAAGAAGATATAAAGAAATGGAAAAACATTCCATGCTCATGGGTTGGAAGAATAAATATTGTGAAAATGTCAATACTACCCAAAGCTATCTATATATTCAATGCAATCCCAGTCAAAATTGCACCAGCATTCTTCTTGAAGCTAGAACAAGCAATCCTAAAATTCATACGGAACCACCAAAGGCCCTGAATAGCCAAAGTAATTTTGAAGAAGACCAAAGCAGGAGGCATCACAATCCTAGACTTTAGTCTCTACTACAAAGCTGTAATCATCAAGACAGCATGGTATTGGCACAAAAACAGACACATAGACCAATGGAATAGAATAGAAACCCCAGAACTAGACCCACAAAAGTATGGCCAACTCATCTTTCACAAAGCAGGAAAGAATATCCAATGGAAAAAAAAAACAGTCTCTCTAACAAATGGTACTGGGAGAACTGGACAGCAACATGCAGAAGAATGAAACTAGACCACTTTCTCACACCGTTCACAAAAATAAACTCAAAATGGATAAAGGACCTGAATGTGAGACAGGAAACCATCAAAACCCCAGAGGAGAAAGTAGAAAAAGACCTCTCTGACCTCAGCCGCAGCAATTTCTTACTTGACACATCCCCAAAGGCAAGGGAATTAAAAGCAAAAATGAACTACTGGGACCTCATGAAGATAAAAAGCTTCTGCACAGCAAAGGAAACAACCAACAAAACTAAAAGGCAACCAACGGAATGGGAAAAGATATTTGCAAATGACATATTGGACAAAGGGCTAGTGTCCAAAATCTATAAAGAGCTCACCAAACTCCACACCCAAAAAACAAATAATCCAGTGAAGAAATGAGCAGAAAACATGAATAGACACTTCTCTAAAGAAGACATCCAGATGGCCAGCAGGCACATGAAAAGATGCTCAACATCGCTCTTCATCAGGGAAATACAAATCAAAACCACACTCAGATATTACCTCATGCCAGTCAGAGTCGCCAAAATGAACAAATCAGGAGACTATAGATGCTGGAGAGGATGTGGAGAAACGGGAACCCTCTTGCACTGTTGGTGGGAATGCAAACTGGTGCAGCCACTCTGGAAAACAGTGTGGAGGTTCCTCAAAAAATTAAAATAGACCTACCCTATGACCCAGCAGGAGCACTGCTAGGAATTTACCCAAGGGATACAGAAGTACTGATGTATAGGGGCACTTGTACCCCAATGTTTATAGCAGCACTCTCAACAATAGCCAAATTATGGAAAGAGCCTAAATGTCCATCAACGGATGAATGGATAAAGAAATTGTGGTTTATATACACAATGGAGTACTACGTGGCAATGAGAAAGAATGAAATATGGCCTTTTGTAGCAACGTGGATGGAACTGGAGAGTGTGATGCTAAGTGAAATAAGCCATACAGAGAATGACAGATACCATATGGTTTCACTCTTATGTGGATCCTGAGAAACTTAACAGAAACCCATGGGGTAGGGGAAGAAAAAAAAAAAGGTTAGAGTGGGAGAGAACCAAAGCATAAGAGACTCTTAAAAACTGAGAACAAACTGAGGGTTGATGGGGGGTGGGAGGGAGCGGAGGGGAGGTGATGGGTATTGAAGAGGGCACCTTTTGGGATGAGCACTGGGTGTTGTATGGAAACCAATTTGACAATAAATTTCATATATTAAAAAAAAAGCAAAAAAAAAAAGAAATAGTAGAGAAGTAAATAAATATGATATATATTTTTTCTAGGCAGATCTGATAGGATAAGCATTGGATTGGATCTACGAGTTTTGACTCAAGCAGATAGATAATGAAGATAGGTATTAAGTTGGGAAAATTGTACAGAAAACAGGTTGGGCAAAAAAGGAGAAAGGGAAAATACAGTTTTATTTTGAAAGTGTTAAGTGTCTGATGCCTATTAGACAGTCCCGAGAGGGTAAGAAGTAGGCAATTGGATATGTTCATTTGGGATTCAGTGCAGAGGTAAGGGCTGGAGAGTTAAATTTTACTTAGAATTTGGAAGTCATCACTATTTAGTTGGCATTTGAAGCTATGAGTCTAGATAAAATTACTCCTTTAACCACTAAATATTTATTAAGCATCTGCTTTCCTAAGACCAGGACACATGGCAGTGAGCAAGACAAACTGTCCCTACTCTCATGAAGCTTTTATTCCAGTGAAAGGAGACAGATAATAAACCACATGAATAAATAAAAAATATAAGGAGGAATAAATGTTTTAATGAAAATAAAGCAAGATGGCAGGGGTCTCAGGGCTGTTTTACATAAAGCAGTTAGAAAAGGTCATTCTCAGAAATTGATAAAATATATTAGCATTTAAAAGAGAAGCATCCCAGATTGAGGAGGGAAGGTGGCGGCGTAGGAGGACGCTGGGCTCACCGCGCATCCTGCTGATCACTTAGATTCCACCTACACCTGCCTAACTAACCCAGAAAACCGCCAGAGGATTAGCAGAACGGAGTCTCCGGAGCCAAGCACAGACGAGAGGCCCACGGAAGAGGGTAGGAAGGGCGACGAGGCGGTGCGCGCTCCACGGACTGGCGGGAGGGAGCCGGGGCGGAGGGGCGGCTCGCCGGCCAAGCAGAGCCCCCGAGTCTGGCTGGCAAAAGCGGAGGGGCCGGACAGACTGTGTTCCGACAGCAAGCGCGACTTAGCGTCTGGGAGGTCATAAGTTAACAGCTCCGCTCGGAAAGCGGGAAGGCTGGAGGACAAAGGGAGGGAGAGCTGCTGAGCCCCCGGACGGCAGAGCTCAGCTTGGCGGGGAACAAAGGCGCCAGCGCCATCTCCCCCGCCCATCCCCCAGCCAAAATCCCAAAGGGAACCAGTTCCTGCCAGGGAACTTGCTCGCTCCGCGCAAACACCCAACTCTGTGCTTCTGCGGAGCCAAACCTCCGGCAGCGGATCTGACTCCCTCCCGCTGCCACAGGGCCCCTCCTGAAGTGGATCACCTAAGGAGAAGCGAGCTAAGCCTGCCCCTCCAGCCCCCGTGCACCTTGCCTACCCACCCCAGCTAATACGCCAGATCCCCAGCAACACAAGCCTGGCAGTGTGCAAGTAGCCCAGACGGGCCACGCCACTCCACAGTGAATCCCGCCCCTAGGAGAGGGGAAGAGAAGGCACACACCAGTCTGACTGTGGCCCCAGCAGTGGGCTGGGGGCAGACATCAGGTCAGACTGCGGCCCCGCCCACCAACTCCAGTTATACACCACAGCACAGGGGAAGTGCCCTGCAGGTACTCACCACTCCAGGGACTATCCAAAATGACCAAACGGAAGAATTCCCCTCAGAAGAATCTCCAGGAAATAACAACAGCTAATGAACTGATCAAAAAGGATTTAAATAATATAACAGAAAGTGAATTTAGAATAATAGTCATAAAGTTAAATGCTGGGCTTGAAAACAGTATACAGGACAGCAGAGAATCTCTTGCCACAGAGATCAAGGGACTAAGGACCAGTCACGAGGAGCTGAAAAACGCTTTAAACGAAATGCAAAACAAAATGGAAACCACGACGGCTCGGCTTGAAGAGGCAGAAGAGAGAATAGGTGAACTAGAAGATAAAGTTATGGAGAAAGAGGAAGCTGAAAGAAAGAGAGATAAAAAAATCCAGGAGTATAAGGGGAAAATTAGAGAACTAAGTGATACACTAAAAAGAAATAATATACGCATAATTGGTATCCCAGAGGAGGAAGAGAGAGGGAAAGGTGCTGAAGGGGTACTTGAACAAATTATAGCTGAGAACTTCCCTGAACTGGGGAAGGAAAAAGGCACTGAAATCCAAGAGGCACAGAGAACTCCCTTCAGACGTAACTTGAATCGATCTTCTGCACGACATATCATAGTGAAACTGGCAAAATACAAGGATAAAGAGAAAATTCTGAAAGCAGCAAGGGATAAACGTGCCCTCACATATAAAGGGAGACCTATAAGACTCGTGACTGATCTCTCCTTTGAAACTTGGCAGGCCAGGAAGGCTTGGCACGATATCTACAGTGTGCTAAACAGAAAGAATATGCAGCCGAGAATCCTTTATCCAGCAAGTCTGTCATTTAGAATAGAAGGAGAGATAAAGGTCTTCCCAAACAAACAAAAACTGAAGGAATTTGTCACCACGAAACCAGCCCTACAAGAGATCCTAAGGGGGATCCTGTGAGACAAAGTACCAGAGACATCACTACAAGCATAAAACATACAGACATCACAATGACTCTAAACCCGTATCTTTCTATAATAACACTGAATGTAAATGGATTAAATGCGCCAACTAAAAGACATAGGGTATCAGAATGGATAAAAAAACAAGACCCATCTATTTGCTGTCTACAAGAGACTCATTTTAGATCTGAGGACACCTTTAGATTGAGAGTGAGGGGATGGAGAACTATTTATCATGCTACTGGAAGCCAAAAGAAAGCTGGAGTAGCCATACTTATATCAGACAAACTAGACTTTAAATTAAAGGCTGTAACAAGAGATGAAGAAGGGCATTATATAATAATCACAGGGTCTATCCATCAGGAAGAGCTAACTATTATAAATGTCTATGCGCCAAATACCCGAGCCCCCAGATATATAAAACAATTACTCATAAACATAAGCAACCTTATTGATAAGAATGTGGTCATTGCAGGGGACTTTAACACCCCACTTACAGAAATGGATAGATCATCTAGACACACAGTCAATAAAGAAACAAGGGCCCTGAATGATACATTGGATCAGATGGACTTGACAGATATATTTAGAACTCTGCATCCCAAAGCAACAGAATATACTTTCTTCTCGAGTGCACATGGAACATTCTCCAAGATAGATCATATACTGGGTCACAAAACAGCCCTTCATAAGTTTACAAGAATTGAAATTATACCATGCATACTTTCAGACCACAATGCTATGAAGCTTGAAATCAACCACAGGAAAAAGTCTGGAAAACCTCCAAAAGCATGGAGGTTAAAGAACACCCTACTAACGAATGAGTGGGTCAACCAGGAAATTAGAGAAGAAATTAAAAAATATATGGAAACAAACGAAAATGAAAATACAACAATCCAAACGCTTTGGGACGCAGCGAAGGCAGTCCTGAGAGGAAAATACATTGCAATCCAGGCCTATCTCAAGAAACAAGAAAAATCCCAAATACAAAATCTAACAGCACACCTAAAGGAAATAGAAGCAGAACAGCAAAGGCAGCCTAAACCCAGCAGAAGAAGAGAAATAATAAAGATCAGAGCAGAAATAAACAATATAGAATCTAAAAAAACTGTAGAGCAGATCAACGAAACCAAGAGTTGGTTTTTTGAAAAAATAAACAAAATTGACAAACCTCTAGCCAGGCTTCTCAAAAAGAAAAGGGAGATGACCCAAATAGATAACATCATGAATGAAAATGGAATTATTACAACCAATCCCTCAGAGATACAAACAATTATCAGGGAATACTATGAAAAATTATATGCCAACAAATTGGACAACCTGGAAGAAATGGACAAATTCCTAAACACCCACACTCTTCCAAAACTCAATCAGGAGGAAATAGAAAGCTTGAACAGACCCATAACCAGTGAAGAAATTGAATCGGTTATCAAAAATCTCCCAACAAATAAGAGTCCAGGACCAGATGGCTTCCCAGGGGAGTTCTACCAGACGTTTAAAGCAGAGATCATACCTATCCTTCTCAAGCTATTCCAAGAAATAGAAAGGGAAGGAAAAGTTCCAGACTCATTCTATGAAGCCAGTATTACTTTGATTCCTAAACCAGACAGAGACCCAGTAAAAAAAGAGAACTACAGGCCAACATCTCTGATGAATATGGATGCAAAAATTCTCAATAAGATACTAGCAAATCGAATTCAACAACATATAAAAAGAATTATTCACCATGATCAAGTGGGATTCATTCCTGGGATGCAGGGCTGGTTCAACATTCGCAAATCGATCAACGTGATACATCACATTAACAAAAAAAAAAAGAGAAGAACCATATGATCCTGTCAATCGATGCAGAAAAGGCCTTTGACAAAATCCAGCACCCTTTCTTAATAAAAACCCTTGAGAAAGTCGGGATAGAAGGAACATACTTAAAGATCATAAAGGCCATTTATGAAAAGCCCACAGCTAACATCATCCTCAACGGGGAAAAACTGAGAGCTTTTTCCCTGAGATCAGGAACACGACAGGGATGCCCACTCTCACCGCTGTTGTTTAATATAGTGCTGGAAGTTCTAGCATCAGCAATCAGACAACAAAAGGAAATCAAAGGCATCAAAATTGGCAAAGATGAAGTCAAGCTTTCGCTTTTTGCAGATGACATGATATTATACATGGAAAATCCGATAGACTCCACCAAAAGTCTGCTAGAACTGATACATGAATTCAGCAAAGTTGCAGGATACAAAATCAATGTGCAGAAATCAGTTGCATTCTTATACACTAACAATGAAGCAACAGAAAGACAAATGAAGAAACTGATCCCATTCACAGTGGCACCAAGAAGCATAAAATACCTAGGAATAAATCTAACCAAAGATGTAAAAGATCTGTATGCTGAAAACTATAGAAAGCTTATGCAGGTAATTGAAGAAGATATAAAGAAATGGAAAGACATTCCCTGCTCATGGATTGGAAGAATAAATATTGTCAAAATGTCAATACTACCCAAAGCTATCTACACATTCAATGCAATCCCAATCAAAATTGCACCAGCATTCTTCTCGAAACTAGAACAAGCAATCCTAAAATTCATATGGAACCACAAAAGGCCCCGAATAGCCAAAGTAATTCTGAAGAAGAAGACCAAAGCAGGAGGCATCACAATCCCAGACTTTAGCCTCTACTACAAAGCTGTAATCATCAAAACAGCATGGTATTGGCATAAAAACAGACACATAGACCAATGGAATAGAATAGAAACCCCAGAACTAGACCCACAAACGTATGGCCAACTCATCTTTGACAAAGCAGGAAAGAACATCCAATGGAAAAAAGACAGTCTCTTTAACAAATGGTGCTGGGAGAACTGGACAGCAACATGCAGAAGGTTGAAACTAGACCACTTTCTCACACCATTCACAAAAATAAACTCAAAATGGATAAAGGACCTGAATGTGAGACAGGAAACCATCAAAACCTTAGAGGAGAAAGCAGGAAAAGACCTCTCTGACCTCAGCCGTAGCAATCTCTTACTCGGCACATCCCCAAAGGCAAGGGAATTAAAAGCAAAAGTGAATTACTGGGACCTTATGAAGATAAAAAGCTTCTGCACAGCAAAGGAAACAACCAACAAAACTAAAAGGCAACCAACGGAATGGGAAAAGATATTTGCAAATGACACATCGGACAAAGGGCTAGTATCCAAAATCTATAAAGAGCTCATCAAACTCCACACCCGAAAAACAAATAGCCCAGTGAAGAAATGGGCAGAAAACATGAATAGACACTTCTCTAAAGAAGACATCCGGATGGCCAACAGGCACATGAAAAGATGTTCAACGTCGCTCCTTATCAGGGAAATACAAATCAAAACCACACTCAGATATCACCTCACGCCAGTCAGAGTGGCCAAAATGAAGAAATCAGGAGACTATAGATGCTGGAGAGGATGTGGAGAAACAGGAACCCTCTTGCACTGTTGGTGGGAATGCAAATTGGTGCAGCCGCTCTGGAAAGCAGTGTGGAGGTTCCTCAGAAAATTAAAAATAGACCTACCCTATGACCCAGCAATAGCACTGCTAGGAATTTATCCAAGGGATACAGGAGTACTGATGCATAGGGGCACCTGTACCCCAATGTTTATAGCGGCACTCTCAACAATAGCCAAATTATGGAAAGAGCCTAAATGTCCATCAACTGAGGCTTCATTTTCTAATCTATAAATGGTGGTAAACATATCTTCCGCTCTTACCTGCATGTGACAGGGCCAACCCAGTCATAAAGTGAAAGCAGTAATTATTATAATAGTAAAAATAACAAATATTGGGATAATCATTAGGATAACACCATCAAGAAACTAAAGTGCTAAAAAATGGCCTAGAGATAGAGAATGTATAATGATGAATTTGCTTTATATGGTTTTGATTTACTAGAAACCTTAAACATACATGAATCAATTCCTAGACACAAATATTTCCCCCGGAGAGCTTTTTATTTTTTCCTACTCAAAAGGTCGTCTTAAAGTTAGTGCTTTAAAGATGCTTTTTGTGTGTGTGTTACGTGGCAACTAGGCATGCCCTGGGTCTTTAAAGACTGATTCCACAACTCTTCCCAGTTCTGATGCAGATTAGTGTAGCACAGAGCAGCCATAAAAAGGCCACAATGAGTGAATTTTAGCAGAAAGCAATAACAGTGATATATAAAAATGCCTAAAATAAACATAAATCAGCTACCTCAAAATGACATATTGACACAATTCTGTGGTCTACTCAACCACCCTCTACCTTCCTCTAGGCATTTTTTTTCTCCCAGTGCTCCAAACTTCATTCTCAGAAACTTTAAATCACAATGATGGCTCTGGGGAGCCTCTGCTATTCAGTTACCTTCCCTTCTTGCTTCCATCATCCTTCAGCAACACCCAAGGCTGCCAAGTAGCCAAAACAGGCTCTCTCCCAAGTGTCCAACATCGGCTAAATCATTCCTCCTCATAAGTCAGCATCAGGATGCCTGGCAGCCTCACCACAAAAATGGAATCCACATCTTCCTCCACTGAGACTTTCAGCCAATTGACTCTGATCATTTTTTCTGAAGCCCCAACTTTCTCTATCCTTCTTACTGGTCATTAAATCTTCAGCCCATTCTCTCTGTTCTATATTGTCACATCTCTCTTTTTCTTTAACAAACAGAATCTGCCAAACCCCATTCTTTAAAAAATTGTACATTTCAGGGCTCATGTTCTTTTACCTGTGTTTAATAAGTAATGAGCCAAAACAGTTATTCATTTTGGATACGTAATATAACATCCCTGGGTCCTTCTCACCAGTAAAATTGAGGTGGAGTGGACTAAAATGACTGGATTTCACAATTTTATTAAATGTTGTTGTATATCTAGGTATAAAAAAAAAAAAGTCACCCAAATAGAGCACGACCTGACACAGGTTGGAATGGGATTCCAGAACCCTGCCCCCGTGGTGTATCATCACCCTTTTTTATGGTGGCCCCTGAGATATTTCCAACCCACAAGACTCCAGGGAGCACATGACAGTCTTTGAACTAAGGGATCATTAAGTCCCCTTACAGCTCTACTATCCAAAGATTCTATTCAACACAAGAAAAAAATAAGTAGGGAAGAAACTATAATATTGTTGAGTGCTAATTTTCACTTTATTTAAATGTTCCATAAGCAGTATCCCATTTAATCCCCCAATAATGGTATCATTTTTACTAATGAAAAGACAGATTCAGAGATGGTAACTTGTTTAAGTTTACATATTTTTTAAGAAGGCTGGGATGGGATTGAAACTCTTGCTTCTTCTACTATTGTACGTTACCTCTAAACCAGATCACATCTTCCTAACCTAGTCTGCATCCCACAATTATCACGAATTACATTCTCTTATATATTGTATTGTGAAGGTGTTCGGCATATCTGATTAACATGGTGGATGTTAATATTTACTTATACTAGTAAAAAACAGAACAGCAGCAAGGAGTAGGTTTGCATAGAGCACTAAGTAACAATAGTTTTGACTGGAAGAGAGAAATGGGGAGGATAGTATTGATAAATTTATAGTTAAAAGTTTTCAAAGTTTTCAAAGACTTTTTTTAAACTAAGTCTTTCAAATGTACTAGAAAAATTGTCATTACCTGAGAATATTACTTCAAAGAATATATTTTTAATTCATATTAACCCATCCAGTACCATCAAGTCCAGAGCATACACTGGATTTGTAGCAATTGTAAAATCTTTCCAGTAATAAAATGTAAAAATAAGCAGAATTCTTCTAATCAGCTGAATTCCATGTCCTTAGAACACTGCTACTGCAAATCCAAATATCTCTGGATAATTACAGAAATAGCATAGTTATAGAAAACATACTAAGGATCTGAACTCAAAAACTTGTTAGATACTGCATTATCGCTCTCTGTTTATCAGCTTATATTTTTCCACAGATTCTATGTTATCTTTGCTCTTTTTCCTTTGGCAGATGTTCAGGGGTGAATTATGCAATTTAGAATCCAAAATTTCACTCCATCCAGATGCCTAATTTGCTAACTATTCACTTGTCAAAAACACATGTTTACTGTCTATTACGTAATGACACCAGCTCAGAACAGCTCTGGTTTCCATTTCATGAATCGATACAGAGAATCTGACAAATGTCCCGGAAGGCATTATTCAGTGCACATTTCCATGAAATTTTATTAAATTTCATAAATGCACCAACATCTGGGATAGAAAAACTTCTCCAAAAGTTTTAAGTTTCAAAATCATTGTACATTTTTCTGTTCAAAAATCCATAGATAAATTGTGGAGTAATGATAAAATTTCACTGAGTCTTCATATTTTGTTAAAAGTTTAGCTGATCTTGAAAAGAGCCACTCTACCGTACCCCAGAAACACAGGGCTGAGGGGGCGGGGAATGTTTGCACAAGTCTTAATAGTTGTTGTTAAAATTTTTCATTTTCTTTCTTTCTTTCTTTCTTTCTTTCTTTCTTTCTTTCTTTCTTTCTAACAAAAGAGGGGGAGGGGCAGAAAAAGAGAGAGAATCACAAGCAGGATCCTTGCTGTCAGTGCAGAGCCCAATGTGGGGCTTGATCCCACAAACTTGTGAGATCATGACTGGAGCTGAAATCAAGAGTCGGTCACTCAATTGACTGAGCCACGCAGGTGCCTCAGTCATTGTTGAATTTTTAAAGAAAAGTGCATTTGTATTAGTTCCCCCCATACCAATAGTTGCTAACGCCCCTCACAGGGTCAAGGATTACATTACTGTGTGAATCAGTGATGATACAGTGATAGGCAGTACATCTATTATATTTACTTTAATATGAAAAGTTTATAAAACAGTGGGGTGGTCATGGAGAGTTGAAATAACTAGACACCAACAGATAACATTATACTGTGTTCTCACTTTAAATCTGTCTTAATATATCCAAATAATATGGGAAACATAAGCTTTTGTTAACTATAACATCTAAATTCATTCCCTAATTGATTTTTCACTAAACTCTAATAAGCACTAATATAAATAAGCAGTAATATAAGAATAATAATATCTTATCTACATATGTATCTATTAATCTTACCTACCTACCTACCTACCTTTGTGACTTTCTCGAACTACCTAACTGTAAGCTTTAGGAACTTCCAATAGCCAGAACAGTGTCAGTTAGAGTAAGTAATACAAAAGAAGGAGGAGAAGGGGGAGGGAAGGAGGGAGATATCAAGCTTTATTATACCACCTTTTCTCTCTGTCCTACTAAACAAAGTACTCATTGATTATTTGATGGCTCTAAATAAATGAATATGAAAATAAGTTGTAAAGAATTCTATTTGGGAAAGGAGATGGATTTTAGTCCAAGTTTTTTTTCTCTAGCAGGAATATTCAGAAACACATTGGCTTTTGTGGATGTCATATACAACATGAAGAACTGGGACAAGGCAACTTGTAATTTGAGCACTAACATTCTATGAGGGTGTGTCTATATATAGTGATATATATGCTTATATGGAGACTCTTATTTTTGTTTTGAAATATGATGCAAGCCCTGGATATACCTATATACTAAGCCTTGGGAAGGGTCTGTACCTTTGCTAATTTGTTGGTGGGAAATAATAGCTTTTTTATTGCCTGCACACATTAGTCATTCATTCAATGATTAGTTACTTCCTTTTTTTCTTAAAGACCTACTACCTACAGTAGTAGTCACTTCATTTGATAGAGCCTTACACACACACACACACACACACACGCACACACATACACACTACACAATTAAATGAGTTCACTAAAACATCTCATTGCAATTTGAACTAATTGCTGTATTGAAGGTGAACATATCTCCTAACTTACTTTCTATAGCTAAAGGGTAAAATGTTGATATAGTAATATTGATGATTAAGTAGTTAGAATATAAGTGAATGCCTTGAGAATTCTCAAATTTTTATTAGGTGGAATCTGTTTTTACTGGTTCTTTTTAATACCTAATTTAGAAAGTAGTTAGGAAATAAAAATAAAACCAAAATACATCTACAGTTAAATAAGAGTTCTCTTCCCAAACCTAAATTGGAATTTTCACTTTGAGATAGCCTACTGAGGGTTATCTTTCAATAAAGTGGCTTGCAAGAAAGAAAGGGAAGGAAAAAACAAGAAGAAGAAAGACAGGGAGGGAGGAGTAGAGAGGGGAAGAAAATAGAGACCCTTAGAAACAAATGTTATTTCAGAGCTGTTCTAGGAAACTCTGTGTCATTTGGACTGTGACTCATATTAACATAAATTTGCAAGCAAGAACTCTAATAAGAACATATTTATCCTCCATCCTTAAAATTCCACCAGCACCTCTCCAAGAGAATGTTAATTATAACAATGTATAACTAACTTTATGGGATTTAAATTCAGAGAAAAAATTTTTTTAATTAACTCATTTTCTGCCATGCTTCCAAACTTGTTCTCAAAACTTAAGAAATGAAAATTCTGAATTCACATTTCTGAATTTTGAATGGTTTTCATTTCTTTAGAGCTTTTAATTTGTAGGGAACTTTCCTAGCCATGATCTTCTTTGAGTTTCACAACACATCTACAGGCAAATTGGGATTGTTAGCCCCATTTTTCAGATAATCACAGTTATATGTGATTAAATGAAGTAATTTGAAAATTATCTATAGTTTTATAATTGAAAATCAGTTATAAAGCAACAAATAAAATAAATTTTATGATAGATTTTTATGGATAATCTCTTTTTTGAATTTATTTTGCAAATTTAATTTCTCATTTATCCTTAGGAAGTCATTTGTACTAAAAGACATAATTAATTTGTATACTAATCCAATCTGTGTCTACTATATGTAAAAATGTTTACCTTATTCTTCACTGATGATGAGAAAACATGAATTCAAGATCCTGAGAAATTTTTCTCTCACCTCTAAATCTCATAATAGCACAGATGTAAAATAAATCACCTACTTATTAGGCACATCACTGAATGTACCCCTTTGCTATGGGGTCATGAATAGCATTAAGTCGGGAGCAGTATCAAGTTGTAAAGGAAATGACAAGGTGCTTTCCCCCATGCCTCCCCAACTGTAATTTATTACAACTTCAATGCCGCCTAAATATTCTAAATTGGAATAAACACCCAACTGTGAAGAATCAAATGTAGATAAGGTAAAATTGCTAGAGAACTAAGAAACCAGTAGGGAGGACAAGGTGAGTGTTCACTGTGCATCTCTGCCTGATTTTAAATGTCACTTCTCTGAAAGTCTCCTGAATTCTTCAGACACAGATACTGTTCCTGCCTATGGACTTATACCAGGGCTAGTTCATATCGCCACACTCTGAGCATACTGTGTATTAACTTTGTTTATGCTTCCTTCTTCCCCACTAGACCATGAAGTACTTAAAAGGACTAACTCTTGATCTTGACATTCCTAGGGCCAGCATAATGTCTATGATGTAGTATATACTAAGATGCATTAATATATAATTAAGTAAATGAGCTGATGATTCACAATGAGGGAAACACAAATATATACTCTAAGAGGTAGAGCCTAACCAGGATCCAAAAAAGAGCCAGGAATATAATCAAGATTCAGGTCAAGGTGTTTCGTGTATTTATGATTCATAATTTTGACCGTTCATTCCATATGTTTCTCTATAGAGTTATAGTTAGAGACTTGTAGGAAACACCATGTTAGTTATTTTTTTTACCCTATATAAAGCTAACTGCTAGCATATGCATAAAATATCAAAGTGTCAAAAAATAAAAAAATAATAATAAAGTGTCAAAGAATCTTTTATTTTTTGTGTACCAAAATAAGTATAGTTTTTACTCTATTACACTTTTTTTTTAATGTTTACCAAAAAATCTTCCAAAACCTGTTTCTTTGGATCAAAGTCAATCTCCACAAACTACATTTAACTGAAATAATTTCAGGGCAAGTACTCATTACCTCTGCTATCTAAGAGCTCAGGGTCCCCAGGTAGATCACAGATTGACTTCAATCCTGGACAAACCAGACAACCTCTGAGCACTTCTGTTTGCAAGTGAGTAAAGTGAGTAGTTGTATCAGATGACCTCACAGGTTCTATCCCACTCATCACATTCTGTGTTGATGTAACTCCTTTTTAGGAATCTTAGTATGAACTCTGTAATATTTTCAGTTCTTGAAACTACTAACAAATAAAGGTAGTCTTCCTGCCCCCTGCAAAACTATCAGGTCCTTCAATTTTAATATCCTTACAGTGGAAATCCACACATAAAAATAATTTTTAAAAAGAGGTACAGGGAAGATTCTTAAACTACAGCAGAGCTTGGACAAAAATTTATGCATGAACAAACAGGAATCATATACCAATGCCATCACTGTGGTGAAAGACTTTAAGTTGGCCCCTAAGATAGCCAATTATTGGTGTTTACACCCTTATAAATTCCCCTCCCTTTAAATATGGGTGAGACCTGTGATTTGCTCATAACCAGGAGAAGATGGCAGAAGTGATAGGATGTCACTTCATGACCATGTTATATAAGACTGTCTTGCCAGCAAAGTAACTCCCCTGTCTCTCTTCCTTATCAGCTGTGAAGAAGCAAGCTGCCATAAAGTAGAAACTCATGCTGCAGGGAACTGCTAGTAGTCTCTAGAAGGAAAGAGTGCAGCCTCAGTCCTAGACTGCAAGGAAATGAATGGCCAATAACCCGAGAAAGCTTGAAAATAAGTTCTAACCCAGTTGAGCCTCTGATGAGACTGAGACCCAGCCAACACCTGGACTTCAGCCTGGTGAAATCCTGAAGCACGGAACCAAGTCATACCATGTCTAGACTCCTGACCTATAAAAACCATGAGATAATAAATGTGTGTTGTTTTAAGCGGCTAATTGTGTGCCAATTTTTCATGCCCCAGTAGGTAACTCGTACAACTATGAAGTTAATCTTGGTCTTTTCATGCTTGAATTTTGTGTAGGGTCCTCGTTAGTGCTATGCACATAGGAAGTAAAATGACTCATTTTATCTCCTCTAGAAAAGCAATGGATATAGCTACTGTATTTCTAAAAAAAGTTATTACATTTTATTCTCTCAGAAATCTGGAATAAAGCATATTTTAGAGAATGAGTGAGGAACATATTTTCAAAGTAACTGACAAGGTCTCTGGCCATTCTTTACAATTAGGGTCTACTAATACTGATAGCAACAAGTCTTAAATTGGTTCACTCATTAATTTATCAAATATTTAATGCACTTCTGTCTTGTGTAAATTGTAAAGAGTGCTCTGGGGAATACAGATATGAATAAGACATGGCTAGTGCCCTAAGAGAAACTACAAGTTTGTTGCACTAAGTTTTGAGAATATGTTGTCAATATGAAAAGGTTTAAATTGTTTGTAATACCAAATACCTTAACAGAAGAAAAAAAATTATTACTGAAAAGTAAAATTGCTTATATGAACTCATCTATACCATCTTTGTGGGGAAAAAAATGGCTTCAGTTAAATGACCATGAGTGTTATGAATGGATGGGTAATATTTCAATAGCTAAGTATAAGACAGAGAACATTCTATGGGAGAAAACAGTAAATGAATGCACCTAGGGGTAAGAATTGGGGGAATTTTCATAGAACAAGTGATTTGGGCTTGAAAGACATCATAGTTTATTGGGAAAAAACGAGCATGGGAGTCAGCATCAATTAAAAAATCATGAAGGCTTGAACCAAGTTGGCATGGAGAAGATCCTGACAGAAAAGAAAGATATTGTGGACCTGGACCCTACAATAAGCTGGTCAACTGATTGCATGAGACAGATGATAGAGAAAGACGAATTGAAAATGACTTTGAAGTTTCAAACCTGCATGAGAAGGAACAGAAGCATCATTAAAAGATGTGAGAGAGACAAGAGGCAGACTGGTTTGTGTGGAGGGAGCAGGTGTATCTGGTATGTGCTGGACTTAAAGGGAAAAGTGAGTGAGACAAGAGGTGAGAAAGAAGTCAAGGAGGTCTGCCAATGAGGAAGCCCATAAAAGTGCAGTTTCACTTGAGTATTGGGTGTACAGTGAATAAGAAGCAGGTTAAGAAATAAAGAGGACATAACAACTACATGTACCATGCTTTCAAGGTAGCAAAGCAACAGGATCTTGAATAAGAACATGCGAAAAATTAGGAGGAGATTGGAGTTACCTAAATGCTTTTCAGGGTATGTCTGCCTACCAGTCAAAAGAAGAGTTCTGATCTGAGTATTTTCAAAAGATGAAAAGTATTATATTGAAGGAAGCCACTGAAATACATACAACAAAAATCTTAAATATAATTTGGTGAGTTTTGACATACATGCCCTTTGGTACATAGCAACTCTGTTGTCTGTTAGGGAAAATTAAAGGAAAAAAGTAGATCATCTGTCCTGATTTTGAACGTAATATAAGATAGGCACATCTATAAAAATGGACCACATGGCAGCTGTGATGAGTATGAAAGGATTGGTGAACGTTCAGAGGAATATGGAGTTACTTTATGTATGTATGTGTATGTATGTGTGTGCATAGATAAATACACACATATATGTGTATACATACACACACACACACATACACACATACACATATTGAGCAATTTTCTGACATGCTTTCCATTTCTTGATACAGCACCCTAGATTGACGCAATGACAGCTAGATGCAAGATTCTAACAACTATGTTTTCAGCTATGAAAAGCAAGTTATTTCTTGATGATGAATGTTAGGTCCAAACAAGCAGATAACACCATGCCCACTAGTCCTATAATTTGCATTTTGTTTTAGAAAATTTTGTTTTCTAGGTTTTCTATTTTTAAAGTATGTGTAGCACACAACCTCACAGTAACCAAGTGGTACCCTTTTTCACATATTCCATAGCATTTACTGCAATTCTATATAGAGAGGGTGCTTATAATTACTTATTAGTTTATATATATATATATATATATATGTGTGTATATATATATAGTTTATATATACACATATATATATAGTTTTATAGTTTTATAGTTAATATACACATATTAGTTTATATGTTTATTAGTTATATATACTTTATATATTAGTATATATAATTAAAAGGTTCTTATAACTATTAGTTTATATATGTATATGATGTATATACATAATGTAAACGTGTATGTATTTGTAAATTTGAAATTGTGTTTAGTGTTTAGTGAGAAAATAGATGTCAAATATAGGCAAATTGATTGTTCATTAAATAATTAAAAGAAAAATGCAATCTTAAAAATAATGAATGACAGGGGCACCTGGGTGGTTCAGTCAGTTAAGCATCCGACTCTTGCTTTAAACTCAGGTCATGATCTCAAGCCCTGAGTCAGGTTCTTTGCAGATAGTGTGGAGTCTGCTTGGGACTCTCTCTCTCTCTCTCTCTCTCTCTCTGCCCCTCCCCAACCCACGTGCACACATGCTCTATCTCAAAACAAATAAATAAACTTAAAAAAAATACTGAATGACAAAAAGTTTTGAAATTCTTAAAAAAAATTAGGAAACAGTCCTTAGCTTCGAAATTATCTTACATAAAATATGAACTGTTAACACCATCATAAAGCAAATATATATGAATATTTGAGTGGCTATGAGTCAGAAAGCACATGTGGCTTTTTGAAACAGTACATATGAATTTACCAATGGCCAGGGAATCTTACCTTATATGCAAAATGTTACTCTCAGCTTTGACTCACAGCAAAATGCATTATACATGGTCTAGCTCATCTCATTCATATAGTTTCATTTGTTCATTCCTTCTCTCAGTGTGTTTGCACATTCTTTCTCTCTCAGATTTATTATCAACATTTTATATTTTGCTAGATTTTCTTGGATTTTAGATATATACTTAAGGGAATGACAGAAATCAGTAAAGAAATATACTTTTAATTTCCAGAGGGAATGTTTTCTTACAAATATTATGTCATCAAGATGGCCAATAGACAAATGAAAAAATGCTCAACATCACTCAGCATCAGGGAAATACAAATCATAACTACAATGAGATATTGCCTCATACGTCTCAGAATGACTAAAATTAAAAACACAAGAAATAACAAGTGTTGGTAAGGATGCAGAGAAAAAGGAACTCTCTTGCACAGTTGTTGATGGAGATGCAAACTGGTGCAGCCACCCTGGAAACAGTATGGAGTTTCCTCAAAACACTAAAAACAGAACTACCATATGATCCAGTAATTGCATTATTGGGTATTTACCCAAAAAATACAAAAAACAGTAATTCAAAGGGATACATGCACCCTATGTTTACTGCAGCATTACTTACAATAGCCAAACAATGGAAGGATCCCAAATGTACATCAAGAGATGAATGGATAAAGATGTGGTATATGTATACAATGGAATATTATTCAGCCTTAAAAAAGAATAAAATCTTGCCATTCCCAACAACATGGATAGATCTAGAGAATATAATGCTAAATGAAATAAGAGAAAGATACCATAAGGTCTCACTCATACGTGGAATTTAAGAAACAACAAATGGGCAAAGGAAAAGGAGAAAGAGAGAGAGAGAGAGAGAGAGAGAGAGAGAGAGAGAGAGAGAGAGAAGCAAACCTAGAAACAGACTCTTAACTATAGAGAACAAACTGAGGGTTACTAGAGGGGAGGGGTGTAGGGGAACAAGTGAAATAGGTGATGGGGATTAAAAAGTACACTTGTGATGACAAATTTTTTTTTAATTCAAAAACCACAAATATTATGTCATCAAAAGAAACTGCTCTGATAGCTCAGAGACTGCAGGTTTTTCTCTAGTATCCATACTCTCCTACTTTTATAGTAAGAGAATTTCCCAATCCTTAGCTGGGCATCTAACCACCCAGAATAAACCGAGGTAGCTCGGTTTACAGTTGCAGTTACAGGTAGCTATAAGATTCAATTGTAGCCAAAAGGATGTCAGTAGTAGTGTGCAATTTGTAAGTTGTGCCCATAAAAGAAAGTGGTTTGTCTTCTCTTTCCCCTTTTCTGCCTTCTTAGACCACGGAGATGAAGGGACTGCGCTCGGAGGCTGGAGTAACAAGGTAGAAGAACCCTCAGACTTGATAAATTCCCACAGCATATCGCCAATACCATTTCAGAATTTTATGAGAGAATAACCTCTTTTGTTTAAAGCAGTATTATTTAGGATCTTGTCATGTTGCTGAATGTCTATCCTTGTGTATTACTGAGGAAATAGGAGGTTCTCCATCATTATTTGCTCTTGGACATCACGCTTATTTTCTTTTCCTTCCAAATTTGCAGTTCCACTTTGGAAAAACAATTATAGTCAAATAATCTTAGAGCTTTAAGGAGCTTTATGTAACACGCAGTCTGGTGTTTCCTGATGTGTATTTAATTGGATAGGCAGTAGTCTCATGAGATAACAATAAAGGGCATCAAAGTCAAAAAAGTTTGGAAAACACTTAAAATTAATCTCTTCTTTGAGATGCACAAGGCATATTAGCATATCAAAAATATGAGTATTCCTGAAATAAAGGATCATGTTTAACTTTCTTCCCCTAGCAATGGAACATAGAAACACTTTAAACACAAAATATATTAACATATTTTATAACTGCGATTCTGTAGAACATTCTTTGGAGAATTTTTAATCACTACATAATGCATAAGTTTCTACATGTTCAACAAATAGTTCAACTCTTGCTAAGTAGGAAACCTTCCAGTAACAGAACTTGCTATTTCACAATATGGTCCATTTCATCCACTTCTTACTTTTCTAAGTAAAGACATTAATTAAGATAGACATTAACTGGTTCTATTAAATGTGCCCATGTCCACCTTTACTGGCCACAATATAGTAAGGATTATTTGCTAGTTCAGTGATGGCATCTGAAAGTTTAATGACACAAGTAGCACTCAATGAAGCAAGTAGCAACTAGAACTCAGTTCCTCTACTGTTATTGTCCACCTGCAGCACTGTGCACTCAATTCACTTCAGTTTCATGGACAGCCTACATTGAGGAAAGGGGTAAACTGAGGAACTTTTGCTTTCACTCAATCATATAATAACATAACAAATATCAATGAAAGAAAGTCATTATTTTCTTTTTTTAATATAATTGACAAATTGGCTAACATATAGTGTGTAATGTGTGCTCTTGGTTTTGGGGGTAGATTCCGTGGTTCATCGCTTGCATACAACACCCAGTGCTCATCCCAGCAAGTGCCCTCTTCAATGCCCATCACCCACTTTCCCCTCTCCCCCACTCCCCCATCAACCCTCAGTTTGTTCTCTGTATTTAAGAGTCTCTTATGGTTTGCCTCCCTCTTTCTTTGTTTGTAACTATTGTTTTTTCTCCTTCCCTTCCCCCATGGTCTTCTATTAAGTTTCTCAAAATCCACATGTGAGTGAAAACATATGATATCTATCTTTTTCCGACTAGAAAGTCATTATTCTCTGATAATGAACATTACCAGTTTCATTACTTGCCATTTGACTAGGAACTCAAGAATCACAAAACCAAAGAATTATACAACTAAAATGCACATTTAGTCTTCCACATCCATTCTCTTAATCAGTAATTGTTGCCTCAATAAACAATCATAAATTCATATGTGGACGGGGCATATTAAAGTTTCATTAGTCATGTTAAAGTACAGTCTATTAGAAAATTTTAAATAAACTATATCTACCAAAATTATAGGATTTACAGTATAACTAACTTTGTGCAAGTCTACATAGTAATATGTTTGGTAGTAATAACTAACTATAAAATTAAAAATTGCCTTACCAAAATAACCAATTTTGAAAAACAAGTATATAAATTATTTGTGTGACCAATTTTTCAATAGCATTGTCTTGGCCAGTTTGTTTGTGACCAAGTTGGTTTTAATCAGATCATGTGCTACCATTTCATGAATTAACCAAATATACGGTTCTCCAAAAAAAAAAAAAAAAAAAATTTAACTGCGTTTAGTCTAGGTAATCAAATTGATTTCAATCAAATCTCTTGGACCTCACTAATGGAAGCTCTCAACATTAAATGTCAGAAGTTTAATTAAAGATAATTAATAGTGATTCCACTGAGCTCTGAGTAATATGTAAACTTTTGAATAGCTATCTAATGACTCCACATGGACAGTTTGATTCTGAATATGAATATATTCTTGAATAAATTAATAGTGTTCTTGTTTCTTTTTCTCAATTATAATTCCAAATTAAACTTATTCAAATGTCTTGTCACATTGGTAAGATATTTGTGGGTATTAATTAATTCTATTTAAAAGAAAAAATGGTCTCAGGATACATTTGGTTCCTGAGCTGTTTGTTTGATACTTAACAGTTTTACAAAGAGATGGGCATTCAATAGGGAGAGACTAAAGTTTAGCTTCAGCCTTGGTATTACACTCAAATCTGCTGTCACATGTGACTTAAGCCATGACCTTGAGACTGCCAAGGAGTTAAAAGCCTACTTTGATGCCATTTCTGGCCTCAGTGAACTTGTGTGTGGTCAAAGATCATGTAATAGGTAGATGACCATCATTTCTACAGTATTAAATAAAGACAAGTCATTTCAATCCATTGTGAATATGTGAATATGTAACTTGGAGGAAATTTCCTTCTGTGCTATATATATCATAATATATAATATTTAATATGTAATAATTTGGAGGCACCTGGGTGGCTTAGTCAGTTGAGTATCTGACTCTCGATTTTGGCTCAGGTCATGTTTTCACAGTCATGAGGTCAAGTCCCACCTCAGATTTGGTTGGAGCACAGAGCCTATCTGGGATTCTCTCTGTCTCTTCTTCTTCTTTCTTTGCCCCTCCACCATATGTGCATGCACTCTGCCTCTCTTCAAAATAAATAAAATCTTTAAAAACTGGTAATAAGTTCAGTCACTAATGCAAATGCATTTTTCTAAGAGTAAAATGCTGTAACAATTTATATCTAATAATAAAAGCTGCTAATTTTATGTTGAAAATGATTAAAAACACCCAAAGGGTTAAACAGGGAAATGCATGTAATTAATAAATATCAGGGAAAAACACATTAGCTATATAACTTTATGAAATACATATTTTCTTGACAAGTTTTTATGAAACGTAAATAGTAAGAATAGTAGGGACTATATTGTCATTCCAATTTCTCTAGAATTAGTTTATAAGCATTGATACAATTAAAAAATCTATAATTACTTTAGGTAATCTTCCATCCATAAATAAATAACACAAAGTATAAAAAGAAGAAAGTCTGAGAAAAAAATGTAGTACTCCAAAATATCCTGCTCCTCCACCTACTTCAGTTAGTGTTCTAACAAAAATAGAGTTCAAGAACTTTTAAGAGCAAAATTTGGGGGAAAAAACACACACAAAACAAACAAGCCTTGTATTTAGTGCAACTGATCGCTACGAATAAAATACTTATTTAGATGTAAAAATCCTTATGTCTGGTAGAAGCACATACATACTTGGCCCAGGGAAGCCAAGGCCAAAGTCATATTTCACATTCATAGAATTAAATTCTGAGGTGTGATCATAAATCTAAAGGTTTATATTGCATAAAACAGTTGACACTCACTTATTATAAAGTGGAGATTGTCCTACTGCATGTGAAGTGAAGCATGCAGATTTCTGTATGTTCTCAGTATGCATCACTAGATAATGAAGTCTTTTGTGAAAAAAGGGGAAAAAAGAAGAAAAAAAAACCACTGTCTTTGTAAACTAACCAATTTCGTTTGAATGATTGAGTGACCCTAGACAAGCAATCTGAATTATTTGAACCTTTTGGATAATAACACCTACTTTGCAGGAGTGAAAGGATCTAAAGGGATCATATCTGTAAGGACTCTGGCTCAGAGCATGATATGTACAGATCTGCAACGACTGGTACTTTTCACTTTCTTCTTCCCCTGGCCTGTCCTCAATGTTTGGAATTGCTGTCAATGTCAGCTTATGAACAATACACAAAAATAGGAACATAGAAAGTTGGAAATAGAAGGAACTTTGAGAACTTCTACTTTGTTGTTTTCATTTTTTTTAGCAGCAAAATCCTTTTTCAAAATAAAATCCCAACTGGAGCCCCAATATAAAACTGATCAACTAAGAGCTGCTCTAGTTGAAGCAGAGATGGAGAGCCCTGAATCCACATCTACTGTGAGCAAAGCAGATTCTGGACCACCCCACTCCTACAGAATTCCAGGCTGTTATAATGGAATGGAAAGCACAGAATGCATGAGGGCTTCTGAGTCCTGCTTTCTGGAAACTGGCTTTCCTCCAAATTGTGTGCCCTTGTTCAGGTCACTTAATCTCTTTGGTTAAACTCTTCATGTTATTATCATGATTATTATTATTATTATTATTTGAAATAAAAAGTTTGAAATATTCCACTTATGTCTAATCCAGTCCATCTCTTTCTTTTACCACCAAGCAGAGAAATCTATATACATAAATAAGATTATCAAAAGTTATCAATTGTGGCAAATTGCATTTTCAAAGATGATAGCTATGAAATATCTCTCCCTGCATCTCCTTTTGCACTGTGATCTTGTCACTTGCCAATCAAGAAATGGAATCTAATTCCTACCCCAACCCCCAATTTTGAGTCTAATTATCTTCCCTTATCTGCACTGGCCATAGTTACCTGCTCGTAGTCAACATCATGTAGCAGCATGACACTGTGTGATTTCCTAAACCGGATCAGAAGGGCCATGCAACTTACATCTGCTTCCCTTGGAAAGCTCATCTACCAGATGTACCTACTCTGGACAGTTCATCTCAGAAATAACCCTGACATCAAGCTATGATAAGCCCAAGCCAGAGGAAAGGTCACCTTTAGGTGCCCTGGTCAACAGTCTAGCTGAATCCCATCTAGACCAGGCACCAGACATGTGAACAAAGCCTCCAGATGATTCCAGCCCTAGTCTTTAAGTCACTCCAAGCCAATCAAGCTTTCCCAGCTGAGACCCCAAATAAGCCACTCCCACTGTGCCATGTCCAAATTCCTAACCCAAAGAATCTGTGAGCATATCAAAATTGTCTTTTTGCCACTAAATTTGAGATGGCTGATTATGCAGCAACAACCAGAATATATGTGGCTTTATTACTTACTAAACCCAATGCCCTCTACAAATTTTTCATTCTGTTAAACCTTGCAAGCACCCAGTCTTTAAATCTCTGTCCTATCTTTACATTCATCACTTAGCACATTCTGATTCTCTCCCTACCTCAATCTTTTTCAGTGGATTTATTTCTTCTAGCACACTCTTGAAAGAAGGCACTCCTAGAGGTCATTTCTTCAGCCCTCTTCCCTGCTATCTCCTTTTGATTAGCTCATCTACTACTAGGATTTCAATTATCACTTCATGTATTAATTCATTCAATAAATATTTATAATGTGTGGCAGACACTGTTGTAGGACCAGCTATAGATAGCTGTACACCAAACAGGTAACATCCTTCCTCTGATAGTGCATAAATTCTAGTAAAAATAGAAAATAAATTGGCATACAATAATATAATAATACAAGTATAAATAAGTAATATGAAGAAATATAAAGCAGGGTACAAAGGATAGAGAGGTACTTTTTACATAGAGTGGTACTGGAAGACATTTTTTTAGTTTTATTTCCTTATTTATTTTTAATTTATTGTTGAGTTAGGAAGACATTTTTAATAAGATGTATTTGATCAGAGGGGCACCTGGGTGGCTCAGTCAGTTAAGAGTCCGACTCTTGATTTTGGCTCAGGTAATGATCTCGCGGATTGTGAGATTCAGCTCCTCATTGGGCTCTGCACTGACAGCATGGAGCTTGCTTGGGATTCTCTCCCTCTCTCTTTGCATCTCCCCTGCTCGCTCACGCTCTCCCTCTCAAAAATAAAATAAATACTAAAAAAAAAAATGTATTTGACCAGAGACCTATATAAAATGAGAGATCCAGTCTTACACATAGAGAGAGATCATTCCAGGGAGAGGTCTGTGATCAGAGTGTTCAAAAATAATAAGAAGGCAGGAATAGCTGGAGTAGAGTGAAGAAGTAGGACAGTGGCAGAAGATGTAGCCAGAGTTATCCAGGAAGCAGATTCTATGAGCTCTTTTGGCTATCACAAAGGCTTTGGATTTTATTCTAAGTAAAATGATGTGTGAAACATTAAATATGTTCACGAATCTCTAGTTTTCTTCTCCTTTTTGGGCCACAGAAAATACACTTCTCAGTTGGACAAGACCTTTTGAATAGATGTGGCCAATGAAATATGAGTGGGAGTACCAGGTTACATTTCAGCTGAGAAAATAAAAATGTCATGTGGATTCTTTAGCCTCTCTTTTCACCTGCCTAAGCAATCAAGAAGGCTACAAATTCCAGGTGGTTGAACTACCACAAAGTAAAGCCTCTATTAGCTTGGATACCTGAGTAACTACTGGGAACAGAGATCACCACTCCTTTCCCCAAACAGACACACAATGGACGTGGTATATAAGTGACAGTCTTTGGCAGGGACAGGGGGGCTCACCGCTGAGGTTTATTCCTGTAGTATAATCTGGCCTACCCTAAGGATGGAAGGTACTGGAGGGCTTGAAGGGTGACTTGAGGGCTTATATTTTGAAAAGGTCATATTGGCTACTATGTGGAGAACAGACTATAGGACAAAAGAATGAAATGAGAGACTAGTGAGAGTCATTGGCAATAGTCCAGGAGATAGATGATAGTGACATGGATTAAGGTGGTAACTAAGATGACCATTATCCAAATTAAGGCGCTTTTGAGAGTAAAAGGGAATGCTGTTAACAATCATGAACTAAGAATGCCTCAGGAAAATCAAATGGTAGCTATACAGGTGAAAAGGTAGGAATATCAACAGGATATGCTGATGGATTGAATGTTGAATGTGAGAAAAAGAGAAGTGTCTGGGTAAATTCCAATGTTTTATCTTAGCAACTGAAGAATGGAAATGGGAAAGACTGAGAAAAGAGTAGATTTAGGGCAAGAGTTGGGGAGTCAAAATATGATATTAGAAAAGTTAGGTTTGAGATGCACATTAGATATAAATGGGAGATGTCACTTAAAGAGTTAGATTTAGGACTATATAAATAAGGGGACAAGTTGAGGCTAGAAATGAAAAATTTTTTGGAAGTCAAGAGTGTATAAATAGTATTCAAAGCCATGAAATGGCTGACCACACCGTGGGGGTCTAAGTAAATAAGAGATCCAAGGGCTGAGTGAGAAGATGAGGATTCTTCAAAGAAATAGAAGAATGGCAAAAGAGATTAAAAGAGAACCAAGAAAAAAAAAAAGGATCTCCAAGAAAAATAAGTAAAGAAAACATCTTAAAAGAAAGTATGCTCCATGTCAATATCTGCTGTGATGTCCAGTAAAGTGAGTGCTGGGAATATATTATTAGTTTTAGCAACATGAAGATCCTTGGTGACCTTGACAAGAGCAAATTCAAAGGACTGATGGGAACCGAGGCCTGACTGAAGTGGTTAAAAGAGAAAACAGAAAGATAAAATATAGAAACAGGACATTCAGACAACTCCTTCAAGGAATTTTGCTCCGATATGGAGCAAATAAATGAAGCAGAAAGTGGAGATGGGGTCTGGAGAAATAAGTGTGATTCTATGTTAATAAGAATGATCCAAAAGAGAGGAAATAATTGATGATGCAGGGGAGAAAAATGAAAAACCAAAGGCAACCTTGAGTAGGTAAGAGAGGATTTATCTAGGGTTTATACATAGAAAGTTTGCCTAAATAGGGATCAGGGGCAGAAGAGAAAGTAGAGTACTGAATAAGAAGATGCACTTACAGGTTCAGGTAATAGGGAATTGTTTCTATTTACTCAAAGAAAAAAAAAACAAAAAACAAAGCCAATACCTGAAAGTCATGAGGTAAGAAAATGAACAGCATTCAGAGAGAAAGAGAAATCTTGAAATGCTTTTACTAGTATAAGAGTGAATTGACTATGGCAGAGCTTCTCAAACCTGGTTGCATATTAGAATCACCTGGGGGATCTTCACTTGCTATCAACAGGGACACTCTACCCCAGAACAATTATATCAGATCTTCTGGAATTGGGACCAGGGCATAGTTATTGTTTAAGAGCCACCCATGAGATTATTAATTGCAATTAAGTCTCAATTAATTAGATGACCATGAATATAAAATGAGATAAAGCATAATGGTTCTTCATGCCCACTCTCCCAAAGTGTTCCAATTTATATTCCTGATGCTCAGGACCAAGAATATCATTCTTAATCTCTCCTCAATCTTCAGTGAATCTCTAGCACCTAGCCAGTAAAGTCAAATACCTCTGGCATAGCACCCAAGATCCTTTATGTAATAACCCAAACTACCTTTTTGAATTTATCTTCATCTATAGCATTCCAGAACTCTCTTCCTCAAATAAACTGGGCTGACTCATTACAAACATCACACAAACCTCCACACTTCCTTGCATTTCATTATGCTGTTGTTCTCCACCCACAGCTCCAACTTCAATGATCTCAAACCAGGCTGTGCATCAGAAAAATTGGGGGAGGTCTAAAATACACATGATATAGCCCTGTTGCAACATCTAGGTAGAGCCTAGAGATTCCCTATTAGTAAATTTCCCGTGTGATTCTTACACAGCCAAGGTTGGTTCCTAAACCAAGGATGGAAATCAATGCACCTACTGAATCCATTAAAATTCTGCTCATCCTTCAAGACTCAGGGACTATCCCTTTACCATTATCCCTTCTTACTGCAATTTACTAATCCCTTTTCTCACTTACATTGTGTTTATTCCATAGGCCAAGCACTGATCTAAATACTTTTATATGTATTAATCCTCACAAGCACTATGAATCAACATAGCTTAGATATGGCTTCTGCCTTATTTCATCATTTTGCTCCTGGGCCCAGCTGTGGACATATGTCCAGTTTACAGAGATCCGCTGCTTCTTCCTACTCCAGAGAAATGAGAATTTGGCAGCATGAGCAGGAAGTCAGTAAAATCAATAGCATTGGGCTCTCTGGTGCTGTGGCTTGCTACTGGATTCCTGACCTGCACATCAGCTCTTATTTCTGCTATGAAGAACACCTCTGATTCATAATGTTGACCTCAGCCTGACCCAGTGACATTGGCTTCTGCAGAGGGAAATCTGGCAGACTGACAGGGCCTTCGGGCCAGTCTGCAGCTCCTTTTGCAACAGAGCACACCCGCAGGTTATAAGTCTCTTTACGGTTGTATACTGATCTGCTATATGGAGCTCTGTACAATGTTTTGCTAAGAGGTCAGTACAAGTTTTCCCACATTCCTTCCTGGCAAAACATCAACTCACGGGGGACTATCCTAATTAGATAACTTCAAACAATGAACAAACTCTGCAGATAAAAATAAGTGGAAAAAAACTGCAAGAAATAACCAGTCTTAAAACCCTACCAATGATCGATTTTATCATTTGGCTGGGTTCTTATTCTTTCTGGATTAAATGACAGACATTTCTCTTACTATCATTTACTATCCAATAAAATCAATAATACTGTGTAACTTATTTAAGCCACAGCAATTATTTGTTACATCAAATCGTGTAATTTATTTCTGTCATGGTTCTAGTCACTCCAAACTTAATTTTTGGAATACAATCTTTTTTTTTCCGTCACTTTGTTAATTTTTCTTTCTCTGTGACTATGATCTTCCATAATTGCTTATGTTGTCTCAGCTACCCTGTCTTGACTGTTCTTTGCATTTCTAACTGAAGGCTAATTCGTTTCCTCTCATTGCCTAAGGAAACAAATCAGTTCTACCCCCAAAACTTTATTTTCTTCTTCTGACTATAAAGTAATACATAAAACCTGTGAACAGGTATCAAAAAGAAAATTAAAATTACACACACAACCCAATCTGAGCCACTGTTAATAGTAATGTGTTTTTCATTCCAGGCTTTGAGATATATATAAATTTATTTATTATAATTTTTTATAATTAGGATAATGCTATGTATAGTTTTCACTGTAACTTAAAATATAGCAAATTTTGAGCATTTTCCATGTTCTTTGAAAAAGAGACTTTATTATTTAAAAAAATAAATCACTTTTAATAATGGTATGACATGTTATCAAACATTACCATAACTTATTTTTACATTTTTGGATATTTAGGATATTTTCCATCTTTTACTATTACAAACAATGCTTCAGTGAGCAACCCTATAAACCGTCAAAAAAACAACTTTCAATAAACACCTTTAAACACAGATCTTTGGCATAGGTCTGAATTTTTGTTAAGACAGATTTATAGAATTGAAATATTACTGAATGAAAGAGCACAAACATTCTGTTCCTTCCTTAATCCAACCTAAAAGTGCATAAACACCTATTTTGTGCTAGACCCTCTAACAGGCTCAAGAAACATAGGTATGGACAAGATGGAGTACCCATCCTGAAGGGGCCTACAGTTGAGCAGGAGATAGGTCAATTGTAAAAGTGCACTTAGCATCTTCAGTACTGAAATAATGGTAAGCACAGCAGATGTGTCTTAACTCACTTCCACTTAGCCAATACTGGATTATTTGGTGTCATCCACTCCTAGCCTTTGATTAATGGATTCCCCAACACCAAAAGTACATATTCTTAGTTAATGGCTATTCACTTCTACTGGTTAAATTGATTACTTACCAAAAATCCTTTGCATGTGTCCCCAGACATGTTTATATTACTTGTACATGCCATTGCGCTTACATAATTTAATTATTGTAAAAAACTGATGCTATATGAATGTGAAAAGCTTTGGTAAGATTCAAGAAAGACAAGTTACTAAAAACATATTTCTGAGGAGTTAGGTGTGACTGAAAAACATTTTTCAAAAATTAGGAAAGATTCTACAAACAGATTATTCAGCAAATGCCTTAGATTCTTGAATCCCAACCTAGAAATTTAGATGATGTGTTATATACAGGGAAGATAAGGCAAAATTCTACTTTGAGGACCCATCTCAAAGAAAAGGCCTTAGGCTCTGTAACAGTTGGGTGAATTAGTATATATATTTGCCAGTTTTAAATTATACAATTTCCTCCTTAAGCCAGCTATTGGGCTAACTAACTACTGCTGGCCTCAGTGTGTGTGTGTGTGTGTGTGTGTGTGTGTGTGTGTGTACGTGTAAAGATATATACCACTATTATGCTTTTAGCAAATTAATAGTGAAAGGGAACCAATTTCTGTTTGTTTATATCTTTAATGGGAATTTGTATTCCTTCCTTTGTGAACTTCCTGCTAATCCATACAAGTGTTTGCAGAGGGTTTTTTTTTCCTTTATTGATTTGTAAAAGATTCTTAATGCATTTAAGCTATTACCCTTTTATGTCATAAATATTGTTGAAGTCTGTTCCATATATTTTATTTGTGGTGTTTTTTAACTACCACAGTTTCCAATATTCATGTAGTCAAATCCATCATTCTATATCATTGATCTCTAAACTTCCCTCTACCTTATCTATATCTTGTGAATGATGTAACAACCAACAGATTTGATCGGGATGGCAGCCAGTATTCTATCTCAGAGCCAGTTTAATTTTTTTCTTTTATTACTATTTAAGTTTTGAGGACTCAAAGGTCATGTGGTATGCCTTCTTATATCCATATGAGATTCCTCCTCTACTCCAGCATCCTCCTCACAAGGATGAAAATGAGTGTTGCTCTTTAGTCACATCATAATTTTAACTATTGGTGCTACCTTAACAGTTACATAAATTGCAAAGCACGTCTGGTATATAATAGTATTTAAATAGTATTTGAATGGGAATCATATTCTTGGTGTAGATAGCAGGCATTAGATGGAATCTACTAATACTCCTGTAAATGACTAATTTGGAAACTTTAAGCACTTCCTTGCTAAGACATCACTTGCATATGTGATTTGCTAGGTTTGAAATCTTATGACTTGGTCCAGGAATTCATTCCTATCTTCAATAACTATGAACCAAACATGTACTTTTAGCAAGACTTAGTGCTAATTGTTGAAAACAACACAGAACAAACCGACATGGTTGCTGCATTCCTGAAGCTTGCATTTTACTGATGAGTAGGGATGGCAAACAAATTATATCAATAAAAAAGTAATTATAATTTTAATAAGTATTATGAAGAAGTTAAAAGTGCTACAAGGGCTTGTAATTAGGGTTCTTTGGGTAAATGACATCAGAGATGAGCACTGAAGGATTGGAAATAATAAGCCAGTGAACTAGACGACATTGGGGTTAGCTGGGTAGCTCACAAAATCTGGAAAAGAACCCTGTGCTGCTATGTCTGTTTTACATGAGCTTAGCCCACAGCTTGAGCTGATTAAAGTATGCATAGACCTTTGATCTAAGGCAAGCCAATTCTGGGGACTAAACCTAAGAGAAGAGAATCAATGCCTCACAGGTGATAGAACAGTCAACACAAGAGGCAGACTCGGCACACCACTGTGGCTCTGTTCTTCGCATGTGGACAAAGAAAGTTGTGGGAGGAGAAAATGAAGTTTCTAGCAGAGAGGGAAGGACAGAACAGCAGAGGGGTCATGCAGACAGCATTTAAGTTTCTTGTGCCAGCTGTACCCAAAGCCTGATCACCCTGCCCTTCGTATAATCTTGCAAGATACAATAGCATGCCTCCAATAAATCCTTTTTCCAAAGTTTGTTGAATATGAATTTCTGTAACTTTCAACCTAAATCATGCTAATTAACATGAGCAGGTGAACAGAGGCAGTATATTCCAGATAGAGAAGATAACACATTCCAAGGCTCAAGGCAGACAAAAGATTGACACATGAAAAAGTCCTTCTAAATGAAAATAAAAATCATCTGAGAGGAGAGTAGTCAGGTAGGAAGAGTTGGAATCATTCAGGGCCTTGTAGGCCACGTATAGGATTTGAGATGTAACCTACAAGCAATTTTCACATTGTTCCTACTGAAGCAGAAAGAGAATCAAACAAAGGAAAAAAGGGCAATTCAATGATTGAAAAATCTGTTCTTTCCAAGCATTTTTAAAATACTTTCAGCAGACATTTTTGAGCATCTATTATATAGCAGGTGTATCAGGAAGCGGGGCAGCAGTGGGGGGTGGGGGGGTGGGGAGGATAAACATTGGATTTTCCAGAAAACATTATATAAAAAGTACATTTTTCAATTATTTTGAAGAAATAGAAAGTTTGTTCAGATTATGATGAATATCCTGAGAGCAGTAATTCTCAACTAGGAAAACTCTGCCTCTCACCTCCCAGGGAGAGTGGTTGAATACACTTTTGGTGGTCACAGCTGGGGTTGGGGGCTGTTTGTATCTAATGGATTGAGATCAGGAATATTGCTAAAATCCTACAGTGCATAGGGCAGGCCCCACAACAAATAATTATCTAACTTCAAATGTCAATAGTGCTGAGGTTAAGAAACCCTGCCTCGGAGGAAACAAGGTGTTATCAAAGCTATTAACATTGAAGACAAAACAGCCCAAGAGCAGAGAATCCACTCAGGCTTGTGTCAGATGTTAAAACTGGTCTGTGCCAGGGCCCTGAAACAGGCAGTCATTTGCCCTCTAGAAACTTACAGTCCAATGGGGGACAGAGGGCCAGGGAGACAGGAAGACAGAAATGTTGTCAATACTAAGATACCGAGGAACTATAATACAATGAAGTGAGTATCCAATCCAGTCTGGGGGGATCAAGGGACACTTCTATAAAGGAAAATGGTCTTAGATGCTGCCTAAGAAGGTAAGAGAAGGATCAGAGTCAGTACCAGAAGAACAAGGTAGAATTAGCCAGGCAAAGTTGGCATCGACATGGGGAAAAGATTTCAAACAGAAAAAAGCCTTATATGCAAAGATGTGAAGTCGTGATTCAAAGATCTGCACCTGTGAAAGCATGTGGACTGTCCACGGGGCTCAGGCTCTCAGGACTTCTGAAGCAGAGAGACCCAGAAACAGCAAGGCTAACAGAGATCATGCTGAAGTGGCAAGTCCTCACTGCCCCCAGAGCAGCGGTAATTCAAAACCAAACGCAAGGCTGCACCAGTCGAGGTGACAAAGCACACAGTTGTGATTTGGTGCACTGTGAAGTGGGAAGCAGGGGCATTTTGAGGTTAATTCTGACTTAATTTGCTTCAAGTCTATTTTTATATGTGTGCCTGAAGTGCCTCCGTTCTGTATTTCACTGTGCCTGGATATTTATATCGAGAGTGTGATAAATCAGTGATAATGTTATTTGGCATGTTTCACAACCAGTCAGTTTGACTGACACAAGAAATCAACCTCACATATTTTAAAACTTCTTAAACTCACTTTGGTTATAAGGTTGTATATATTCAACATCCACCTCCATTGTTCCTTGACAAACCTTTCTTTGATTTCATATACATGTTAATTTGCAAGATACACCATTCAACCAAAGAGCAGATATTAAGCTGCACAGATCCTAGGAAGAGAAGCCTTACTAAAGGGACTGGTTGAGAGATGACACAACAGATGAGGCAGCTGAAAAATCTCAGGTAGAGAGCAAAACAATTTGGTATCAGTTGCCAGGGAATTATCCTAGTTTCTAAGGTAACTCTCAACATAGCTTGTTGTCTTCAGTATCTATTATATTATACTTTGGAAGATTTTCAGGCTTTTTTTTTCTTTTTCTTAAAGGTCTTTTACTCTTTTAAATATTCAAGATCACCAGTTAAACAAACAATTGACTATTTACATGACCAGCCTCCCAGTAAAGGAGCAAAATAAAATAATGATTTTTCTTTCCTATGGGGTTTTGTTTCTGTTTCTCTTCTGAGAATGTCGTATCAAGATGGTGGGAAGGTGAGGACAGTGGTAGACAGACACTTGAGAGATCAGGAGTAGAAATCATGAGGGAAACTTAGAATTTAGGTAAGGGCAAGGCCAGCATTCAGAAGCCGAAAAACACAGAGGTGCCTGAAATCAATGTTAAGCAAGGTCAATCATCAAAATGAAAGAGTCAAGATCCCAGATATAAAAAATATCTTATACGGACACAAAGCCTCCTCCATTTAATTCAGCAAAGACTGGTGGAGTCCCTAATTCACACAGGGCACTATGCATACCCATGTTTCCTGCTGGAGCAAGGATCAACACTAGTGACAGGTCAGCCAGCCCCCAATCTGCTTGTAACAATAGGTGAGTCCCATTGTAAACATAGCCCATAGCACTATATCTGCCATGGACAGTGCACAACCATATCGAGAGCAGCTCCTGAAAGAGTGGTGTTACACTCTTCATCAAAGGCGCTCTTCCTTTATCCAAACTCAGAATAGTCAAAATAGGGCTTCTTTTTACCAAAAGAAGGCTATTTTAGAAGGGCCTGTCTCAAACCAGTATACTTAAGGATGAGGCTGTTTGGAAGAGTAGGGAATTCATAGGGAATCTTTCTTTTTTCCTTTTTGTTCATAGTTCAAAGGTGTACAGAAAATAATTACACTTAACAGGTTATGGATCTTCTCAACCAACTACATGGGTTTACTAACTACAGAGGGACAAAGGATAGGAGGGAAAGAAGAAAAGAAAACATGGTCTATTTTTGCTCAATCAAAAGGCTACTTCAACATGGGGGAACTTACTCTTTATTTTGGGGAGGTCAAAATATTGACTGCAACTAAATGCCTTCATTCTAAAGGCAGATGCTATTTCAGCACAGTGTGTTCTTGATTTTTTAAAAGTTGAACTCTGTTGTTCTTGAAAATGTCAGGTACAAATCCTTTGAAATGCCTGACCTTTTCAATTTCCAAACAATGGATTGCATAAATCTGTATGAAGAATAAGAGGCCAAGTTAAGAACCTGAGTTTATTCAGGTTTGTGAGGTTTTTATGATGAGCCCATTTATTTTAAAAAAAAATTTTTTTTCAACGTTTTTTATTTATTTTTGGGACAGAGAGAGACAGAGCATGAACGGGGGAGGGGCAGAGAGAGAGGGAGACACAGAATTGGAAACAGGCTCCAGGCTCCGAGCCATCAGCCCAGAGCCTGACGCGGGGCTCGAACTCACGGACCGCGAGATCGTGACCTGGCTGAAGTCGGACACTTAACCGACTGCGCCACCCAGGCGCCCCATGATGAGCCCATTTAAAGGATGCTCATGGCACTGGGTGGTGTTTGTAAGCGATGAATCATGGGAATCTACCCCCAAAACCAAAAGCACACTGTATACACTGTATGTCAGCCAATTTGATAACAAATTATATTAAAAAATAAATAAATAAACAAAGGATGCTCCTGCAAAGGCCTAATGGACTCTGTGAAATACTTTCTTGAAGTCACATTAAAACATACACTCTATGTCAAGAAAATTTGGATGTTCCTAGATTTTTCAAAAACCTCAATGAGAAGCCCTAAATATATGATATTTTAATTTCATCAAAAATGAAAAATATAAAATAGTAGCAGCCACAGACTGAACACTGGGGCAAACCAAAGAGCGAATCAACATTAAAGGAGACACTCTTTCCCTTTGAGATTTTCTACACAAATCATATTTAAACTTGAACCACAGTTATTTAGGGCATCTTTCTCAGGAATTTTCACTTGATATTGTGATACTTCAGGCTCAGATTCAGTGTGTGCCTGCATCTGATGTTGTATAAACTTGAGAGTTTATGGGTGGCCATCTAGGCATGGAGAAGTAGAGCAGATTCATCGAAGGAAGAAGGAACCAGACACACAGAGGAGGGCTGAGATTAACCAGAGAGACACTAAGGGAATGGCTGCCTTTGTACCATTAGACCTTTCAGGGAAACTGAGACTAACTTCAGAACAAATTTGCCTCACCTAAGGGAAAAGAGGGCAATCAGGAAAGGTTATTTCAGTCAAGTCTTTTCTCTCTGTAACTACAGATCTGAGGTGCCTGAGTCAGATAAGGAAATTATTTCTTTGTTTGCTGAATTACCCTACTACACTCTGTTCTTAAGCAAAGTTGTATGCTATTTAAGAAGCACTGGGACTCAAGAAAATGGGAAAATTATATTTGAGGGAAGCCAGAAAAGTGAGGTTGACCAAAAAACTGCAGAAAAAGCAATAGAAAAATATTCAGAACACTGTACTTTCCATTTATTGTGATTTGGACAGTTCCCAGTCCATAATTAAAGTAACCTCTGATACACAGAGTTAAGTCCTCAAAAGATTATAAAGGAAAGAGTCTGATTTGAAGATTAGTTGAAAGAATTGGGGATTTTAATTCTAAAGAAGAGAAGACAGGTGTCTGGGACATTTAAAGGACCATTAATTACATAGAAGGAATGGCCATGTGATACCTCATTACCTATTTTCAATTGCAGTTATGCAACAGATGTTATTACTTCTAATTTTCAAAGTAGATGCATACATATCGCACAAATTGGTAAACAAATATATAAGTATATAAAGACATGATACAGAACTTCAAAAGAAGTTAATCGTTCAAAAAATAGGTGAACTTCGTGAAGTTGTGAAGCAAGCCTGTGACAATAGATTTAAAAAGCTGAAGACTAATCAGGAGTGTTATAGAAGTGATTCCTGCTTTGATTAGTGGTTAGAACATATGACCTCTGCTTTTTCAATCCTGAAACTCTGGATCAATGAGTTTCCTGGGAGGAGAAAATGTTTCATGTTAATAACAATGTATACATGGCTTGTATGAGATAATTCTTAAAAGATTTAATATTTTATGCAGAAATGTGGATTATTGAGAAAAGTGGTATTTTACAAGATGTTAGTTTTATAAATTTGTACTTTCTCATTATTCATTTAATAATTTCTTCCCTATAACAGCCAAATGAGACTTCCTGAGAATTTCACTTTATTTTTTTTTTTCAACGTTTTTTTTTTTTTTTTTTTTTTTTTTTTTGGGGACAGAGAGAGACAGAGCATGAACGGGGGAGGGGCAGAGAGAGAGGGAGACACAGAATCGGAAACAGGCTCCAGGCTCCGAGCCATCAGCCCAGAGCCTGACGCGGGGCTCGAACTCACGGACCGCGAGATCGTGACCTGGCTGAAGTCGGACGCTTAACCGACTGCGCCACCCAGGCGCCCCAAGAGAATTTCACTTTAAATCGTTTCTACATTTTAGCCAATAAAAAAATACTTTAGCCTTGAGCTTAAGACTGACACTAAATGGGAAACATCTCTGGTTTGAAAAAGATTTTAACTTTCCTGATAAAATATTTTGAAAATATTTTGGTTTTTTGAAAAATATTTCAAAGAATCTGTAGCAAAACTGAAAATTGATCTAGTTTCAGTGTTTCAGTATTCAGAACTAAATATGGAGTCACTTGTTTGTAAAAACATTTAAAAAAAAAAAGTTTGCTTTCTTGTTACAGTAGTACCAAAAAAAAAAAAAAGGAGCATTTTGTACATATTTTCAAATGTTTTTTATTTCTTTGAGATACAGAAATGTATACTACTAAGTCTTTATTATTTAGGTTAAAATGGATCATTTTTACAGGAACTAGGTTTTAAAGCTCATTACACCCAAAGATTTTCATTATGATCTAATTTGAAATGAAAGTAAACAGAAATAATTTGGTTCTTCTAAAAAAAGTCGCTGTGCTTTAATAAAATATCACCAATCACAGTTCACAGAGAAGCAAGAAATTAGCTAAAGAGCACAACTCATGAACAATTATCAGCCATGTGAAAATTCATTATTAGTTTACAGAAAATCATCTATGTCTATGAGGAGTAACTGGCAGTTTGCTCATCCCTAGATCGTATATTGTTGCCTTCCTTACAAACAATCCACAAAGCAAGCTCATCTGGCAGTACCACAGAACATAGAACTATATGCACAGTGTACATTTCTAGGTTAATATAATACATAATAGACTACCTACCAGTCAAAGAAAGTTGCTATTGTGCTGAGCTCAGGACCAGCTACAGAAATGAGTTGAAGTTACAAGGAATTAAGCATGATGAAATTGTCTGTGTGACATGACAGAGATGGGTTCCAGGAAAAGAGGACACAGAGAGTAAAGATATTTCATAAAGAGAAGAAAGTCAAATAATAAACTAAGAAGTTTCCAAGGCAATTAGTTGAGTTAGTATTTTAAATCTCTGGTGTCTGAGAGAGCTCCAGCCTGATCATGTCTGTAGCAGTTATAGCACTACCAACAACAGAGGAGTTTTTTTTACTGTGACATAAGTCATTCAGTGAGACTATAAAAATTGTAACACAAATTTTCACTTGCATTATTAATAGTTTTTACCTATGTTCCCATGTTTAATCAGAGACACTATCTCTAGATAAAAGGAAAAGCATATGGAGACTCCAAATATGCCCAAGACCTTGGTCACCTGCAAATTCTGGATCCTAATATCCAAGCCCAAAGTTTCTCATTGCCTTTTTAGGGCAGAGAAAAATGATACAGAGACCTTGAAACACTGCAGTGTATGAGACGCTGTGGCTTGACAATCAACCTTTGATTTATGAAGAATTTGTTTAGCACAGGAATGTTCCCTATGAGGAATCAGTATTAGGGCTTTGAGAGAAGCCAGATTTGAAACATTAAAAAAAATCCCCTAGAGAGTTGAGATAGGTCAGTATCCCCCTGGAAAGATTACCTATTTTCCAAAGAGAGTATCTCAGCATTTGGAATTACAACTTCATATTTTCAAGCTCCCCAGCGTGTGCAAGAAGCATAAGCAATCATTTGATAACTCTAAAGTCTAAAGCCCTTTGCTACTACCACTCGTGTGAATGATCCACAAAAGAAGATTCTACAAAAATACAAAAAATACAACATACCATATGGTAAGGGTCCAGGATGTTCCTATTGACAGAATAGGTAGTTGCCTAATTCCATTTTACAAGTTCATAATTTCTTCACTAACAGTACAATGCCGTGTCTGTGTTGAACTGACCACAGAATTCTTATATAAAATAAGCTTTTGTTCATTTTCATGATATTATTGAAAGTGCTATCAGTCTACATTGTGAAATAAAGTAATACATTTAGAGCTCAGATTGGGAGTCCAGACTCTTTTTGAAATATGAAACTTTAGCTAAAGAACAACAAAGTGAATCTTGAAAAATAATTCTAGAACTGATCATCAATAGCAATATCCTAGAGTACCTTCAGAGGTTCTGTCTTTGCATGTCTCACTTCCATTGCAAGTCTGATGGAAAGACTTTTCTCTATACTTATTAATGCATTGTAAATATTATTGTGGCTTTATATCTCATATTCCTTAGCATACTTTCTTCAAGTTATTAGGATTTGGGGCTTTTCTTTTCATCAAATATACATACTCACTTCCAAGAGCATTTTCTTAATGATTAGATTCAAGTTCAAAACTACTTCTGAAAGATGAGTGGGAATCATCCTACTACTTCTACCAAGGTGATACAGCATTTTCATTAAAAAGACAACTTCACAGAAGTTTATGACTTATTTGAGAACTCTTCAGTCTGATAAAATAAAATCATAACCCCGAAACAAATTCAAGTAAGAAAACCATAATGAATAACGGGTTTTAAATGTTTCTATGATAGAAAGGTAGACCTTATTAAAGCTACAGTCTTTGTTCATATAACCTGAATATTATTGCAATTAAAATAAAAACTTGATTTGTGGTTAAATGAGAATGCAACTGCAACCTAAAACAACCACCTGACCAAAGAGGTCTGAGAATGACAGTCACATTTTGATAGAGATATTTAATGTCCTCCATAAAAACACAAAGAGATTAGAACAACTGTTCAGTTAAAGTGGTAAAAGTTCTACAATTTCAAAAATCCAAGCTGTTACTGGGGAAAAACCGAAGACTCAAGTTCATCTCCCAGGGGTGTTTCATCAAACAAGTTGTTTTGTGATCATAGCTTAGTCTCCCTTCCTTCTTACTTCCCACATGGATTTCTCATCCTTCCCTTAGCTGCCTTCTCACCACCTACGTGTTACCTCCCATACAAGTCCTTTACTCATCCATTACCACATCAGCCATCTCCTACCTACATGGACACTCTAAGGCTGACAGATTTTTGCACTTTTTAGTAACTTTTTTTGGTACTTTTTGCACTTTTCAACATTAATATGAACTTGCCTCTATCAGTTCTTCTGCTGTTGTTATTATATACACGTGAACATGCTTTGTCCTTATCTGTGAACGGTAAGATTTTATTAAACACTCATGGTGTTCATACTTTCATTTCACAAATGTGCTTTTCTTTTAGTTGATGAGTTCCTTGAGAGCACAATGATCTAATTCATTGTGATGATCTCCTAGAGCCTAAGCAGTATGTGACATATGATAAGTGCTCAACCCATGTTTCTGAATGAATGAACGAACGAATGCTTGGAAGGGAAAAAAAAAAGACAATCAGAATTTGATTTTATTTCTGAAACTTAATTGTTTTCACAGAGCTGATTAGTATAAATTACTTTGAAAAAACACATTATATGTAAAATGTGTAAGAGAAATACTTTGGGATATAATTATATGTTAATATGATTTACCTAGAAAGGTGAAATTTCTTCAGTGTTTTTTTTTAAATGGTCTCATTTACAAAGTTCATTTAACATAAATTTTAGAAATATATAAATTGCAAAGAAAAAAAGTGCTTCATCTGTCTTCGATCTAAATGTCTAGTGGGCACCAGCATTCTGGAGGAGTATTTGCTACAGGGTTTCATATCAATGTTAGAGCAGCATATTTTTGTGAGGAAACAAATACAACAGTAAAGGTGATTTTACTTAGGTAACATCTGTACTGAGATAAGACATTTGCAAAGTTAGAAAAAAACACATAAGCTAAAACTACTACACAAATAACCTAATAACATATTTTCTCCATGGATCCTCTATTAGTGAAGCTGTCACGTTTATCTATAGTTGATTTTCATTTCTTTTTTAATGCAGTTTGGTTCAATTCAGGTAAAATTTTCAATTAATTTTCTCAACATGAATCTTCCAGTGAACTAGTTATAACTTGAAAATACATTACAAAACAACATGTAACACTCTACTAACAGGTAACACTTGGTTTCCTCAAAATACTCCCACAGGTATATATTTGCAAAAGCATATTAATTTCATGTATATGCAAATAATTAAGGGACTGATCATTTTATGTGCCATATTCAAAAGGGAAAGAAAATGTTCCCTATATGACTTACACTTTAATTTTATTTCCCAAGAAATGCCTTTCAAAATAATCAATACTTATAAAAGTATCAGTAAAATTTATATTAGACATCTAGTAAAAACTATAACTTACATTTTACGGCCCTTTAAAAGAAATATCACACACATTATCATTTTTTATCTATCAATCCAGTATAGGATATAGAAAAATAAGCACCTATTATTCCAATTTATGGATAAAGAAATTAAAATTTCAGAGATGATATGTTTTATTCAAGGAAATTCAGCTTAAACCCTAAATTCTCTTGACTCAAGTTTTTTTCTCTTTTTACTACTGTCATCAGATACGTATATTACCTTTTAAAATTAGTTTTTCAATCTGTTTATCCTACAAATACAGTCTCCCACAGTCATTGTGAACTTATAAACAATTTATTTGGAAAAGTAGACATGTTCATCATGAGTGATCAGCTAAGTAGTCATTGTTTGGTAATTTAATATCTTGTCTTGTGTCCTGTTTATTTTATTTTATTAACATCCAAATATCATGACTAGACAAATTACTAAGTAAATGACTTCCTATTATCCAGGCATCCAATGTGTTAGTGATACAGACATGATATTCACAATATGAAAAAGCAGAAACTATAGAAAATACTAAGAATATTTCTCAGTGGCCCAATAACATATATTATTGTAAAAATTATAGAACAGTATGGTTTGATAATCTGATAAGAAACGTGTTCACAGCACTAAGGTTAGAAGGCTGATGTGACTGAACAAAAATTTTAGTACTTCAATAGGCCAGCATTTTTTCTTATCACACTCATGAAAAAGACATGAATAAAATAAATCATATGATATATGAAAGAACTTTTTCCCTCAAATATGTTGTCATACGAACTCATTAAAATGTAGATTATTGATCTGCTAGGTGATATTAGCTCCTCCAAATCCTTAAGGTCTATTATGTCAATATGTTATTGGGGACTTTGATAAATGATGATTAATGACAGGAGAAGAGTACTGTGAAACAGATAGCACACTAACAAAAATTGACTAACTCTGGGTCATGCATTTTCAACAAGGGTGAAAATTGATTCATGAGAAAAAAATCTTACCCCCTAACTATAAGTCACAGATATATATGCAGCACACAATCAGATATACAGTATATCTGTGGTATTAAAATCTTAAAAGAGTGGGGATCAATTGGGGGGGGAAATCTAAAAACTCCTTAGAGTGCAAAAATGAGAAAACAATTGAGAAACACTCCTCTAAGTAAACAAGGACTAGCAAATTCTAAGTTAAACTAATTCAAGATGTCTTTGACTTCTTTTGATTGTTGCTACACAAGGCAAATCAATCATAGGAATACATTAAATTTCCCCAAATAATTTATGGAATGCTTTTTGATGGCTACACAATGTCCAGTATATGCCTGAAAATAACTAAATATTTTTCACCTAATGAATTGTTCACAATCAAAAAAAGAATAAATGCTTTATGATGTTTATCTTTTTTTAAGCATGGAACTACACAACAATGATATATACCTTTACTCAGTGACTATCGAACCTGCCAATACCAAAAAAACTATATTGTACTTCCTGAAATAGTAAGATCTAGTCTCCTCATAGTAGACCTGTTCTACTTTAGGTTTATTATAAAAAAAAATTCTTGAATGCATGAGACTGTGAAAGAATATTCCTTTCATTGCCCAAATAATGTAATTCACGTCATACTAGAAATAATAGGATTATCCATTTTTTAGCTTTAAATATTCAGAATTTCTCTAATTCTATACTTTCAAATACATTCTGAACCAAAACCAAAACCCAGTAACTTAAAATAAAAAGAGAAAAAGATTTCTTAAATGTAATTTTTGAACTTTTTTTTTAAAGTCAACATTATACTTAATGCTGAAACACTAGACCTGCCACCACTATTTTTTTTCCAATGGAATATTATCCAGTCTTTTTTTTTTTTTCAACTTTTTTTTTTTTTTTTTAATTTATTTTTTTGGGACAGAGAGAGACAGAGCATGAACAGGGGAGGGGCAGAGAGAGAGGGAGACACAGAATCGGAAACAGGCTCCAGGCTCCGAGCCATCAGCCCAGAGCCTGACGCGGGGCTCGAACTCACAGACCGCGAGATCGTGACCTGGCTGAAGTCGGACGCTTAACCGACTGCGCCACCCAGGTGCCCCCAGTCTTTTTTTTAATATATGAAATTTATTGTTAAATTGGTTTCCATACAACACCCAGTGCTCATCCCGAAAGATGCCCTCTTCAATACCCATCACCTACCCTCCCCTCCCTCCCACCTCCCATCAACCCTCAGTTTGTTCTCAGTTTTTAAGAGTCTCTCATGCTTTGTCTCTCTCCCACTCTAACCTCTTTTTTTTTCCTTCCCCTCCCCCATGGGTTTCTGTTAAGTTTCTCAGGATCCACATTAAGACTGAAAACATATGGTATCTGTCTTTCTCTGTATGGCTTATTTCACTTAGCATCACACTCTCCAGTTCCATCCATGTTGCTACAAAGGGCCATATTTCATTCTTTCTCATTGCCATGTAGTACTCCATTGTGTATATAAACCACAATTTCTTTATCCATTCATCAGTTGATGGACATTTAGGCTTTTTCCATAATGTGGCTATTGTTGAGAGTGCTGCTATAAACATTGGGGTACAAGTGCCCCTATGCATCAGTACTCCTGTATCCCTTGGGTAAATTCCTAGCAGTGCTACTGCTGGGTCATAGGGTATAGACCTGCCACCATTAAAATAAAAAATAAAATAAAAACAAGGATATCTTGTATCACTATTAAATTCTTAAATTCTTTTGTAATTATGTAAATTTGTAAATTTCTGTTCAATGTTTTGAAATATGAAATCTAAATTAAGAGCATATTTAAAAGAGGAGACCAGATTATCATTTTAGTTATGCTAGATACTGTTAGGAACAGGCAATGCTCAACATGAAATATACTTGCATCTATCCTCATAGAGCTTATAGCTAAGTTGAAAAGTAAGCATTAACAAATAAATTGTACAAATAATCAATTAAATGTAAGATAAGACATATAAAGGGTACAAGATACTATGTGACCCTTTGAAACTAACCTAGAAGGATATGAAAAGTTTTCTGGGGGAGATAACAGACGTGAATAATAGCTTGCATTTAGGTAGACAAATAAGGCAATAAAATGCAAAAGGCACACAGAGGCAAAGGTCACACAAAGGAGCCCAGTGCCTTCAAGAAACTGCAAAAGAGAATGCGTTTGGATCACACTAAGAGGGAAGGTACCTAAAGAAGAAAACCAGAGACAAATCACACAGGGCTTTGTCAATTGTGTTCTAAGTTTTAACTTTATCTTCAAGGTCCTAGGGGTACCTGGGTGGCTCAGTCGGTTGAGTGTCCGACTTTGGCTCAGGTCATGATCTCACGGTCCGTGAGTTCAAGCCCCGTGTTAGGCTCTGTGCTGACAGCTCAGAGCCTGGAGCCTGTTTCAGATTCTGTGTCTCCCTCTCTCTGACCCTCCCCCATTCATGCTCTGTCTCTCTCTGTCTCAAAAATAAATAAACGTTAAAAAAAAAATTTTTTTTAAAGTTCCTAAAAAGTAAAATCACCAAATATTTACTTTTTTTAAATGTTTGTTTATTTTTGAAAGAGAGACCACACGTGCAGTGCACACACAAGCAGGGAAGGGACAGAGAGAGGGAGACAGAGGATCCAAAGCAGGATCTGCACTGACAACAGAGAGACTGATGCGGGGCTTGAACACACGAACCAAAATGTGAGATCATGACCTGAGCAGAAATCAAGACTCAGAAGCATAACCAACTGATCCACCCAGGTACCCCACCAAACATTTACTTTTAAATTTCACTTCAGTAGTTGTGTGGATAATAGATTAGAGTCAGGAAATACTGGATGAGAAGTGAATTGCAATAGCTCAAAGAAGGCAAAGACCGTGGAGATGGAGAACATTCAGATCTGAAAGGCTCTTAGGAATGAAAACTAACAGGATTTTACAACTGATTGGATATGGGTGGAAATAGCAACAAAGCTGTCAAAGATACTGCTGAAGACTCTGGCCTGAACAACTGGCAAATGAGCAGTGCCAACTGTGGAATGGGGAGCATGCTGTTGAGGATGCCATCTGAGCATTCCGAATTAAACAGATGTTCTGAGAGACCAAACAAAAACCAGAAGGACAAGGGCGCCTGGGTGGCTCAGTCAGTTGGGTATCCGACTTCGGCTCAGGTCATGATTTCACGGCTTGTGAGTTCGAGCCCCGCTTTGGGCTCTGGGCTGACAGCTCAGAGCCTGCAGTCTGCTTCAGGTTCTGTACCTTCCTCTCTCTGTGTCCCTCCCCTGCTTGCGCGAGCTCTCTCTCTCTCGTGCTCTCTCTCTCTCTCAAAAATAAATAAAGATTAAAAATTTTTAAAAGAAAGAAAACCAGAAGGATAATGATACCCTCCCTTGACTTCACGGGTACTAAGTAGCCTTCAGAAGAAGGTGGGAATGTCTTGTGTTTCTAGCAAGAAAGCCCATGCCAAGTCCCAAATTAGCCGCATATATCTGGTGCCTATCACAACGGCTACCTCAAACACTAAGAAGAAACCAGGCAGGTACCTGAACTGGCCATAACTTCAGAATGTCTTACTTACATTCCAAGAGCAGAATTCTAACAGGATACACATGAGGAGAGAAAATTCAAGACCTACTACCCAGTGGACAAAAAATAGGAATAGATGAGAAAATAGGAAGAAAAAAACAAGGGCTGCAGAATGTTATTTTTTAATGAAAGGGAGAGATTATAGTAACTCTAAAACCAGTTTCACAGCATCATGTAAAAATATATGACATTTAAAAAATTCTCTTAAAGTCCTGCTTTGTACTTCCATATAATTCGAGAAAAATGGACTTGATGAAAGCAAGAATGACAAATGAGTTGCAACAACAGAATGTGGAGTCAAAGTTTGGAACTGGAAAAGAGATATGTGGATGTAAAAGAGAGCCTAACAAGAACATGTAAAAGAAAACAAAACAGAAAAAAGAAAATTTAAAGCATCATTAGTGTTCTGATTTAAGAGGGTGGACTGAAAGACGCATCTAAGTAGGAGGCAATGGCAACAAAATTTTAGAATGAATTTCCTGGTCTCAGGAAAGAGACTCTCTAGGCTCGCAGTGCAGAATTATCAGAGAATGGGGGACTGAAAGCAGCAGATAGGTGTGGAAAGGGTGAGGGATTGAAGGCAATAATTAGGAGCCTTGGTGAAAGCTGTCTGAGAGGCAATTAAATCTCCAGTTACTCTCCATCATTCTATGTCACTAGGCAGCTGTCCACCTGCCAACCTGGCAAAAGCTTGTAGGTTTATTATTTGGGAAGAGACACAGGTAGTGTCTGGACAGGGGAACCCAAGAGAGAGGAGAGGTTACGGGCACCCTACTGAATCAACTACAGAATGGTGAAGTGAGACATAACTGCTCACCCCAGCCACTCTTACCTTTCAACTCTCTGACATTCTCAGCCAAGAGATTAAAGGATTCTTCTCTAAGAAATCTGGCCAGTCCAAAAGGGAAAACTCAAATGTACTGACATCACTGGGCCTCCAATGAAAGCCCTACATCATCTTAAATTGAATCTCAAATTCTATAAGCCCCAGTGACGTGCCCAGAGTTTCCAGAGCAGACAGTTTGGGATTAACTATCCGTTATTTGAGAAAAGCTTCTAGCATGGAACACAGAAACTAAAGTAACAAAGGAGGGAAAAAATATATATATTAGAAGCAAAACTATGTAACAAGAAATATTTACAAATGGGGGGCAGGAGAACATCAGATAACAAAATAGCACATAGAAATTAAAAGTATAAAAAAGATATAAAATTTTACACAGGTTTAGACAAATAAAGGTGAAAATATCCCCCACCCCCGCAAAGAAAAAAAAAACAAAAACATAAAGCAAAAAGACAGAAAATATAAGACTAGAAGAAGACAAGTCCAGGAGGCCAAAGAGACAAACAATAGGGGATCTAGAAACAGAGAGGAGGGAAAAAATAAAACAGAACAAAAAGACAAAAGCATTATTAAATGCAAAGTAAAAGTAAGGTTTTCTTTGTTCTTTGTTTTTGTTGTTTGTTAAGTTTATTTATTTGGGGAGAGTGCCTTGAGTAAGGGAGGGCCAGAGAGAGAGAGAGAGAGAGAGCAAGAGAAGCCCCATCAGGCTCCACACCATCAGGGGAGAGCCAGATGTGGGGCTCAAACTCACAAACCATGAGATCATCACCTGAGCCGAAACCAAGAGTCCGACGCTTAACTGACTGAGCTACCCAGGTGCCCCAGTAAGGTTTTCTTCGAAAACTGAAATCTAAGCTTGGAAAGATTTACTCCATAACTGAAAGAAACTAAACCTAGATATATATTGGCAATAATCATTTTTTTAAAAATTTAAGGTAAAAGAAACTGTCTTAAAAGTATCCAGATATTCCACCCCCCACCCCCCAACAAAAAAAGAGAAGCAAGATTACCTCCAAGTTAGTAAAAGGAGAAGTATGGATTGAAATAGACCGGGGCTTGGGGGCTCACACAAAGTGTGTGCTAACACAGTGACTAGACAAAATATAAACTACCGGTCACATGACACGAAGCATTTGTTCTTTACAAAGAGCTTTCATAAAACTATAAAGAAAAACAGGGTCATCTAATAAAAATAATAGATAAAATACACGAAAAGATCATTAATAAAAATATCAGTGATCAATAAATCAATGAAGATGTGTATCATTTTAGTAATTAAGAATTACAAATTAAAACAAGATGAACTCAACCAAGATTAAACAGAACGATAAATCTCGGTGTTGACAAGAATGTGTGAATTCCCTGCTGATGGTAACGTAAATTGGGATGTTTGCAACTTGACACTATATAGCAATATGCATACATTTAGCATATAATAAATCTTAATAAACATCCTATATTAGATCATTTTTATCAGTGCTTCTTTTAGATTTTTCTAAAAAGAACACAAATAATTTTATAGTTAAAAATACCATTGTCGAAACACAGTAATATTTTAAAATTTAAGTCATTTGACCTAATAATTCCATCACTAAAAATCTAGCGTAATTAACAGATATGGGGAAAAGCAACATACAAATGTTCATTATAAGAACTATTTTATCAGAGAAAAATAAACAGCTTAACTACCCAATAATATAGTGTGACTAAATATTTTCATAAGAAATATGAAGATAGTCTTGCAATATAATAAGAAAAATCCATGGATATAACATATTCTTGATATTATATGAATAATATTCAAGGATAGTGATATATGTGTAAGATTATAGGTGTTATAGAATTTCTTTATATTTTTATATACTTTCCAAAATATCTCCAACAACAAGCGTAGGATGCTTTATGTTCTGAAAAATATAAACATTATTTGAAAACAACATTAAATTTGAAAAGCATATAAACTGAAAATACACAACGAACATGATCAAGCTTTAAGAGTTATGTAAGGTTTTCAAACAGATCAACAGTAAGAAACACTGAATTGGCAAAGGAAACGATGAATAATTCAAATAATAGAAAATGAAGAGTTCAAAATGTATTCGTTCATTAGTACTCAAAAATATTAACTAAAACTTGAATAACTATGTCAGGACCTTTTTATTTAAAAAAGATTTTTTTAAACTAATAGTCAATATTTTCAGAGTGGTAAGATGAGAAGTTTTATATACCTCTGCGAGGGAAGACAGAGTAAATTGATAATATAACTATTCCTGCATATATAATATACATTCCTATATAAATATTCCTGTGGTAGATATTTGACACTTTCTTTTCCAACATTCATTTTTTCTATGTTCCTCTCTGTACTGAAGGGGGAGTGGGATCTTAGATATTAGATTTCTCAGATTGCCTTGCCATTTAGATACTGTCCATCAAGGTATGACAGCCATAAGGTGTGTGCTTAGATCTCCCTCAAAAGAACCCACTGCAAAGAACATCGTCGACCTATGACGTCCACCTGTCCCACCTGTAGATCCATTATAGGCTCCCACCAAGGCCACACATTCCCTGAGCTGCTACCAGTGGCTGAGCATGACAAGAATTCTATAGCACATAATGGGACTCTCTCCAAAGGGTAACCTTTGCTTAAGGATTCCAAGTTTGCCTAAGATGTTTTCAAAACTGTGCTGAAGTTTGAGGCTCCTCCTCCTCAACCTTCCTTCTTTTCTTCTCTTCTTGCACAGGGGTCAGAACTTCCTCATGCTCTGAAGGCTTGCCTCCATCTACTCCTGCTCCTGCCCCCTTTGTACTTCAAAAGTGTCTCCCCCAATAAATTTCTTGCACATTGAATTCCATCTTGGAGTCTGTTTCTCAGACGAAGGTTCTCATAAGAAAGGGAGACTGGAAGAACAAAGAGCCATCTATTTTTTTTTTTTCCTGTTTCTGGCTTCAGAAGTGCTAAGGAAGGATAATGTAGATGCCTGTGGGCTTTGGCAGCATTAGTGGAGTGTGTCTGGCAGCATCAGAATTGGTGCAGGCTTCCTACTCAGTGGCATTGGAAGTGATTCCTAAAGCAGTACCAGTGTTTCAGCAACATCGACAGGAAATACATTCAGGAGCTCTGGGTAACACTGCGTTTGGGGGGGTTTTGTTTTGTTTTTGTTTTTTTGCTCTTCCACCTCTAGAGGCAGGAATGGCTTTCTGCAGTTACCAATGTCTAGGGAGTAGTATCACCCTCCTTGTTTCCTTTTCCCACCCTTTCAATACTTTTGTAGCCAATTCCCTATTTTTAAATACCCTAGTATGATCTCCTCATTCCAGAGTGAACATTGAATGATACAAACCTGTTTCATTCTTTTTGACCTCAGAAATTGTCATTAGTGTTAACTATGTAAAGAAATGAATATGAACAAAATTTATTAATAAATTTAATGAGTTAGTATTACATGTAAATGATTATTGCACAAAAATTTTATATTAGTATGAACAAACAAAAAAGTCCCAAAGAAATCTAAGACTAGAGAGAAGTAATTTACCAAAGGAATTTAGAGTACATTATTATGTTTTCTTAAGCCCCAGATAATATTTGTGTTTATGAATGGTGTTTAGATATATAAGTTAATACACATCATTTACTGTTAATTATACAAAGTGGGGGGGAGGGGAATGTTAAATATGCAGTTATCAGATGAGTCATAAATTTCTTATCTTAGAAATATATCCTGGGGAAATTTTTTACATGTAAAGCAAAATACATGTACAATAAAGTCTATTGCAGTGTTGTTAAAAAACAACCAACAACTTGAAAGACCCAAATGTCCATCAATCATAAAAGAAATAAACACATAACAGTATATTCATATAGTGGAATCCTATGTCACAGCATAGATGAATCTCTAGAGAAAATCTTGAGGGCAAGCAATAAATAACACTTAAAAAATGTCCATAATAGGATTCCACTTTTACAAAATTAAAAATCACACAAAATTATGTTCTGTTGTTTAGGGGGAGAAAGTCAGGAAAGGAGTATATCTGTAAGAGGAGGGGTTATAACAAGGGTGAGGCATAAGGAGCTGTGAGAGGATGACAATATTCTATTTCTCGTCCTGGTTGATGGTTGCCCAGTTGTTTACTTTATAATTATTCTTGCAAGTGTACATACATGTTTTATTCTGTATGTATGAGGTATCTTAAAATAAAAGAAGAAAAATACCAGGACATGGAAGGATAAACTCCAGGAAGACAACACCTCTGTCTTCATAGTTTAAAACAGAATCACCAGCTCAGGGCACTTCAGTCTCTCACTTACCTATGTCCATGTCAATAAATGTGTGAATAAATAAATGAATGAACATCAAGCTCTCAGACATTTTAATATGTTCATAAATTATACCAGATGAAAATACGCCCAAATGACATCTAATAATTACCATGCGAAAGGATTATAGGTAACCCTATTGGTCTTCTTGATATTTCTCTTTGTTACCAAAATTTCTCAAATGAACATGTATTACTCTGAAAATTAAATAAAATAATTAAATACGTTGTTAAAAGTTCAGAATTAGGTCAGTTTTATGTTCTGGCCACTTTTCTTTCTATGGGAACATTAATCCAATTGTTTCCACAAACAAGATCCTTACAACACTGAATTGTATCAATATTTTATAGTTTTCAGAGTACAAGTCTTTCATCTCCCTTGTTAAGTCTGTTCCTAGGTATTTTATTCTTTTTGGTGGCGCTGTAAATGGAAATATTTTCTTAATTTCTCTTAGTGTATAGACACTCTATCAGTTAGTGGGCATTATTTTTGTATTCTGCAATTTTACTGTATTTATTACTTCTAAGAATTTGTGTTTGTTTGCTTGTTTTGTTTTTTGATGGAGTCTTCAGGGTTTTCTAGGGATAATATTATGTCATCTCCAAATAGTGACAGCTTAACTGCTTCCTTACCAATACAGATGCCTCTTATTTCTTTTTCTTATCTTTTTCTTATCTTATTTTTTTTCTTATCTAATTGCTGTGGCTAGGACTTTAAGTACCATATACAATAAAAATGGTGAGAGTGGACATCCTTGTCTTGGTCTTGATCTCAGTTTTTCACCACTGAGTATGATGTTAGCTGAGGGTTTTTCATATGGCCTTTATTATTTGAGTTATGTGCCCTCTTAACCCACTTTGTTGAGATTTTTTATCATGAATGGATGTTGAATTATAAATCAGGATTCCTAAACTTTGGTATACATCATAGTCAGGTGAAAACCAGCCCAAGAGAATCTATTAATATCATAGCTAAATTGGATCAATTTTAACTGTTAGAAAACCAGCATTCTGAATATGGCCTCAAAGGAGCTACACCAGCCACCTTGCCAAGCTGACTGAATGCCACTAACCTCCTTGCTTATTTTCTCTGCAGACGCAGCAGTCTTCTCAGCTCCAGAGCATTTTGTTCCTTCATATCTCAGCACCTCGCACAGGCTGCTACTCTGGCCTGGATGCCCCACCCTGTGCCTACTTAATTCCCACTCCCCATTCAAAACTCAGCTCAAAGGTCTCTTCTCTAGAAAAGACTTCCCTGATCACCCTCCACCATTTTACAGTTTAGATACTCTTATCCTGAAATTTTATTTTTATAATACTCTTATACCATTTTAATTAAATATTTGTCTGATTATCAGATTAATGTTTTCTTCTCTGACTATAAGCTTCATAGCACGTGGGTCATGTCTATTTTGTTCACTTTTATTTTTATTGAAGTATAGTCAAAACACAAGGTTACATTAGTTTCAGGTGTACAACACAGTGATTTGATAAGTTCATATGTTATGCTGTGCTCACGACAAGTGTAGCTACCATCTGTTACCATATAATGCTATTACAATACTATGGACTATATTTCCTACACTGCACCATTGTGCTCACTTTTATATCTCCAGAACTTGATCTAAAACTCGATCCTCAAAATAGATTAACAATCTCAATATACATTAACAGGCCCTCAATATAGATTTTGTTTACTGGGTCATTGGTTAGATAAATAAATAAACTATGAAAATAAACCAACAAAGAAATAAAGAGCTACCAAAAAACAAAAATTAAATGACAGCTCTCTCTTCCAAGCTTTGAACTAAAAATCATCTGAATTTTAATTTTTTTTTCCTTTGGAAAAAATTCCATTTAATCAAAAGTCTCAACTCAGATTAGTAATTACTTTGTATGACAATGAGGATAATATATATTAAATCTTAGCTAAGGAATTTTGATTTTTTTTTGTATATAACTCAACTGTGTGTATTTCTTTTACACTAATACAGATCCTTTTTCCAACCCAAATATCCTGTGATGACTCATTTTCTTTAGATTTAGTTTGGACATGATGGGTAGAGGAAGAAAAGGCTAGAAAATGTATTAGCCTCCTAAGATTAATGACTATATTTTTCTGTAGGGAACTTCGAGTCCTAAACTGAAATGTTTCCTCTCTGATCCCTAATATCTGAAGCTGGACCTAATGTAATTGCTTCCAAGGGGGAAATACTGCTTATGCTTTCTGACTGGCTGTCACAATGCTCTGAGTTAATCACCATCCCTTCCCAAAGTGCCCAGCTCAGTACAATCATGAGAATTCAGGACTGAATCTCCACGGCAGTCCGAGCAATAAACTTATTTATCTGTGTGTGAGGGACTTTTAGTTCCCAAAGCTCAGAATATTTTACTAAGTTGGTGACATTTTCTGATTTTTAGATATCTCATTTTTCAAACCCAAATGCTCTGGATTTCTAGTGTTCCTACGTCGTGTTCAGAAAACAGAGTAACACAATTCTCCATTTGGTTGCTCTTGAGAGCACAATGCTATGGCACTGATATTTTAGAGTTATTTGTTCCATTCTTTCATCTTCTCCATTTACCTGTTCTGTAGTGACCTAATCTCCTACCACTATCTTTCTTACATACTTTCCTCTATGCATATCATCCTCCTCACTGTCTCCAAGCATGCTCCTACTTGAAACCATTCATGTTTATTGCTGCTTTGCCTGCAACACCTTTCCCCTAGATATTTCTGTGGCTGGCTCTAGTGGAAACTTTAAGTCTTACCCAAAGGCTTTATTTAAAATTACAATCCCTCTTGAACACTTCTTATACCTTTCTTCTTTTATTTTTTCCATAGCACTTACATGATAAAACTATTTTATTTTTCTCTTTATTATCTGTTTTCCTACCTCTAGGACAAAAGTTCCATAAAGACAAAAATTTTTGCCTCTTTTATGTACTGATATATTCTCAGCCCTTATTGTAGGTACATGAAAATTACTGAGTAAAACAAATATCTCATTGGAATTACCATAACTTAATACTCTTATGAAAACTACCGATAGACTCTATAAGTCTAGGAGTACTGGTTCCCAGAAAGGGAATACTTTTACCAGGGGAAACAGTAGGAGTTCAGCTGAACACAAAGCTACAGCTGCTTCCTGGTAAACCGCATAGACCAACAAGAAAGAAAGGAGTTAATAATATTGATGTGGCAAATGACCCTGATGACCATGAGGAAGAGGGTAGTTGCTATGAATGGAAAGAGGAAGTACAGAAACGAGTATGTTAGGCTCTCGGATGATTCACTGGGCCATTTTTTGGCATCTTCATGTCAGTTTTAACTATAAACTTGTAAGTACAACCATAGCATTAAGAACATGATAATCTAGGGCTCAGAATCCTCAGGTATTAGGTCTGGGTAAAACATCAAGCAAGCCTACCTGATGAGAAGTGCTGGCTAAAGGAAAGTGAAACCTAAATGGCTAGGGGGCTGGACAGATCATTAGTATCAGTAATGGCCTTGGTACCAACTGTATTATCAAGTACCTTTTCTTAGAAATTGCAACCAACTGTGACCAATTTGATAAACTTTGCCTGGATGAAGTGAACTTATATAAGCAGCAAGTGGATCTGAGGGCTATGAAAAATGGACAGTAATGGAATACAGATGGTGCAATGTTACCAAGATTCTTTTTTGTCAGCTGTGCACCTTTCCTACATTTGCTGTGAATGTGAGCAGAATGTTAGCAGAATGTTCTCAGCTCTTCCCTTCTTCAGAGGTTTACCCTCTGCAAAAGAAGAGCCACTTCCCCAGGAAGGCAATCAACAGACTTGACTAGACAATTACTAGTAGACACAAGGGTGGACGAGGCTGTCTATCTTATCTCAAGGAGAGGCCAACTCTGGAGCAATTCATGTTTCAGAGCACCTTCAAAGGACCTGACCAGGCTATTCTCCAGCTGACACTGTATTTGTATTTAGCCTTTATTTCCTGCTCTATCCTGCTTCCCTTGCTCTCCTCCTGAGAGCACTCTTTTAATAAATCATATAAACAAGAATTCCCGACTTGGCTCTGCTTCTGGAGAACCATACCTAGGACATAGGGTAATACGCAAATCATCTGAAAGAATGCATCCTAAGCACAGGCCTTAAAGATTCTCACAAACATGGTTTCAATGAACATTAGTTCATAATTTTTTTTTCAAATCACAAAACTTTATAATACATATCATGAGTGAGATTCACCAAGAAAAAGACACAAAAATTTTAGAAAAGAGAATCAACTCAAATATAAAACATATATATAATATACACAAAACATGTATTATATATATAATATATTCTGTATATATTATATATTGTATGTATACAACATATAATATATTCTCTATATATTGTCTGTATATAAATACATATAACTATATATACTTTAAAACATATATGATATATACAAAACATATATTATATAAAATTCATAAAAAGAGGAAATGCAAACATGAATGACAACAAAAATATATCAATATCAAAAGTCAATTTCACCAAAAGGAAAAAAAAAGTAATCTTGAATAGCATATAGTAGATGAAACTAAAACTCAATATATGGATTAAAGAGAGATTAGATTGAGGAGAACAAAGAACTAGTGTGGCAGGAAGATGTGAATAAATACCCCAGAATATAGTACTGAGAGACTTAAAGGTGGAAAATACAAAGGTTGAGATACACAGAGGACACTATGAGAAAGCTGACATACATATAACTAGTAAAAATCTCTAGTTTAGTAGAGATGGTGGTGTAGAAGAAATATTTGATGAGGTAATGCCTGAAATATTTTCAAAGTTCATGGAAGACACCAATCCACAGATTCAGAAAGTCAACCAAACCACAAATAGTGTAAAAAGAAATTCACTACTAGGTATATATCATGGTTATATGGAGCAAGACTGCCTAGATTTAAATCCTGCCTCCGAGTTACTAACTAGCCATTAGGGGACAAAGTATTTAACCTTCATTTGCTAATTTCTGATCTGTAAAATGGGTTTAATAATATTTCATACTTCAGAGATTGTTATGAGGATTAAATGAGTATCTGTAAAGCTCTTAGAATAGTGCTGTTGAGTTTTTAATATTCAGCTAACTTTTCTCTTGAATGTTTATACAAGGTGCTCTGAATCGGATATAGATTCAGATATAGATATTATGATTATCTCCCAATAAATAAGTATATTGGCCTGCTGTGCCCCAAGCCTTACTCATGATGAAAACCAGCTCAAATGTCCTACACAAATAGCTGAATACTTTACAGGTGAATGAGAGAAGAATGGGCTTTTCATCACTTATATACAGGAGAGATAGTCATCCTCTCCCATCCTGAAAGGAAAAAAAAAAAATCTTTTGCTGCTTTGAGATGGGTTGGAAAGGATCCTAGGTTCTCACTCTAATCTTTTGAATGTAAATACATCTTTCTAAGGGTCAAAGAAACCTCAGGGGTCTCCAAGATCTGAGTTTCATACTTAGAAAGGTAGTGGCCCTAATCTTTCTGACACCTTGAGAGCTTAATCTAGGGACCTAATCCAAGCTGTTAACCATTTATTTCACTTGAGGGGACAAGAGGAATTTTATCATTCTTTTAAATCAAAGCAATTAACTCTAGGTGTGATATATCTCAGGAGGCTGGGACTTTTTATTGGAGCACTGAGAACTCCAGAAAGTTTCACTTTCCCACAAATACCCACCCTATACTGAGTTTAAGTGATTGTTATATAAATAAAAATAAATACAATTAATGAAGCTATAAAGATAAGAGCAGAAAGTAATGACATATAAGAAGATACACAAAGGACAGGATCATTTGAAAATGAATAAAATTGACCAGTTCTGGTTTCCTCAATCAAGAAAAGAGAGAAGACACACTGAGCACTAGTCACATAGAAAGAGGAGATATACATGCAGACACAGAGGGTTACAAAGATAGTAAGAAAATATGCCCTGAACTACCTTATTAGCACTAACGCTTTGGAAAACCATTTGGCATCATCCGGTAAGTCTGAAGATATGCATGCCGTGAGAACCAGCATTTCTGTTCCTCAGAATGTGTTCTGAGAAACTCTCGCACACGTGCACCAGAAGTATGCAGATATGTATAGAAGCATTGTTCATAATGGCAAGAAAATAGAATACCAAATGTTCATGTACGAGAATATAAATATATTAATTGTGGTGACTTTATACAAAAAAATACACAGCAATAGTAAAAAATGAATAAACCAGAGCTATATGCCATCACCCATAATTAATGCCACAAATACTTATTGGGCAAAGTGCAGAAGAATACAATATAATACTATTATGCAAATTCAATAACAGCCAAAATTAAGGAATATGTCATTTGGATGTAAAGACATCCAAATTAGAAATTTGAAATTTGAAATTAGAAATTAGAAATAAATGCAAAATTAAAACCACAAGATTTAAGAATAGTGATTATCTGGGGATCTTAGAGGCAAAGGAATGCAATCAGAGTGGCAGACATAGCCACAGAGTATTAGAAATACTACATTTCTCAACTGGGTGGTGAGCATGAACCACATATTCATTTTATAGACATGACTTACATATACATCATACTTACTATTTTAAATGTAAATTAGTTTAAAACAAAAGGGGCACTTTGCATGGATCCTATCACTTGGCTTTGAGCTGAGAAAGCATCTTTATCACAAACCTTTGCTTCACAAGAGTAACACCGACCATTCCTATAACCGTCCTGCACCCAACTTCTCTCAATTCTTCTTTTATCGGCTGGGAAAGGGAACTGGGGTGACCACCCATCACAGAAGGAATGGTGTGTCTTCTCCTGTTATGCGAAGGCAGGGGGTTCGGCCCTAGTAGTTTGCAAGTCTTATTAAAAGGTGAGTATTTGGGGTGCCTGGGTGGCTCAGTCAGGTGTCAGACTTCAGCTCAGGTCATGATCTCACAGTTCGTGGGTTCAAGCCTAGAGTCTGTGTCTACCTCTCTCTCTGCCCCTCACCTGTTCCTGCTCTGACTCTGTCTCTCAAAAAAAAAAAAAAAAAAAAAAAAAAAAAGAGGTGAGTAATAACACTACTTTGTCCTTAGATTTGGTCCATTGTTGCCAATTGGAGGCATGGGGAATAACGTCCTTCTAGCCATCTTTTTAATTTTACACTAATAACAATTATCAAAGACCATTTAAAGTTTGATTTGTGGATCAGTATGCTGTATTAAAGAAAGAAGGAAATTCTAAAAAAGACATGATATAATTAATAGTATATGTATACACTGCCACACACACTGTGGGGTGAAAACAGGATTATAAAATATGAAGGGCTGCTTCATAAAACTCTCTTATTTTGAAAGATGTCTCTTTTTGGTTTTAAACATGGGGGTAAAGATTTTGTCCAAGAGGCATACCTCTCACAACACATCCCTCCTCTCCCTGGTGTTAATGTTCCATGTGATGCTAATGAAGTGCACATGTGTAACTAATTTAAGTGTTACAGAATTCAAGGCACTCTTAACTCCCTCTCCCCCTCAAAATAAAATTTAAATGTTGCTCATCTCTAGACTTTACAGAGGACTGAAAATTGAATTGTAAAATCATATTTCACAGAAAAATCTGAATTGACTATTCAGGTTATGAATACTTGATTATGGTAGGGACAGTTCAGAAATAGCCCCATTTTAATTCATTTTGAAAAGGTAGTTATTCATATACTGAGTCTTACGCTCAGGAAAGAGAACAGAAAGGTCCTGAGCTGTCAGGCTTAACACATATGTTTAAAACAAACATTCTCACTCTGTCCTGAATTGAGCCTGCTGAATATCATACTAGGGATAGAGTCCAAAAGGTGGTGAAAGAGGTACTCTGGCATCAAGAAATATGATCCATAAAAAGCACTGAGGGGAAATTTACATATATATATATATGCGCATATATATATATACACATACATACATATTTACATATATATTATATATGTATATTAAGATACAGATCCTTTCATTACCAGGATGACTGCAATTTGAAATTCATGTTTATTACATGTCAACTAAACATTTTAACATCAATACCTTGAAAATGGAAATGACGGCAGAAAGGCAGAGCCAAAATTCCGAACTCTTTGAACTCTTTGCAGAAATGGCAATAACCCTAGAAACATTTAAGCAATCATGCTTCCCCTAACAAAGCCATATCAAGGATAACTCTCTCTGCATTTTTACTTAAAGAGAATGACCAGGAAGGACCCATACCCAGTAAAACTAACAGACCAGTGAAGATAGAACAGGACAGTCTGGGTTAAAGGAAGTCACTTTCTACAGAGAGCTGAGGGAAAAAAAATCAGAAGAGCTTACCTTTATGATGGTTTGCACTGGACACAACTTTCCCCCACAAGGTCACAATAAATATTATTATGAGCAGCTTTCCTTTTGTGGCTTTCTGTAAGTATCTCTTACTCATCCTGCAAGTAAAAAACAATAATAAAAACCCTAAGCATATGAAATCACTGTTTTTCCATTATAATTGTGCTACATTTAAAGCTTTCATGACACCTGAACACCTGAAAATTGCATTTATTGTATTTGGAAAGCTGTTTACTGTATATAAACTCTGAAAAGAAAAAATAAAAGTATTCCAAACAAACTACCTTGATATGATGAAAGAGATAAGAGAGGCCCTATCTCAGTCAGTCTTCATTCACTTAACAATAGCCTAAATCAACTGGGAAACATTACCATTTTTCTCCATATAAATATAGATTAACTTATTCACAAAATCCGAGGCATAGTTGTTTGAATAAATAAGTGACTTATCTTACTTTTTTCCCTAAAAGATTCCTTCTTCAATGCCAAGTCAAATGGTCAGAGTAAACAGTTTAGATAAAATGTGTGAGATGAATTCCTGCCCAGAATAAACTCATTTCAAATCTATTATTCCTAATGTGCTTTAAAAAAAAAAAAGTCACCTGGTACAACTTCTTACAATGCTACCATTAGAGACACACAGATGTTTTAATATTGTTGGAATCCACCATTCTGCACTTTATCAGAAGCAGGAGAGAAATGGAAAAGCAGAATGAAAAATACCAAGCAAACATTTTATTATTTTTTTAACGTTTATTCATTTTTGGGAGACAGAGATAGAGTACAAGTGGGGGAGGAGCAGAGAGAGAGAGAGAGACAGAATCTGAAGCAGGCTCCACGCTCTGAGTTGTCAGCACAGAGCCCAATGCGGGGCTCGAACTCATGAACCTTGAGATCATGTTCTGAGCCAAAGTCAGACACTTAACTGACTGAGTCACCCAGGTGCCCCCCAAGCAAACACTTTCAAGTTGAATGCACAAAACTCAGGAAAGCGATGTTCTAATAAAATAATAGCCACCTATAATAAAAGTTCAGCACCTACTTTCTCTAACTTTCTATGACATTATTTCAGTCATTCTTCACAACAAATTTGGGATATTGGTACGTCCATTACCATTTCAAAGATGAAATTTAGAAATTTGCCTAAGCTCATATTTAATGATAGAATAAACATTCAAACCAGAAATGCCTAATTCTAAATTCCTTACATTACTGCCTTGTTAAGGGGTGAGTGAAACTGATATAAAATACAATTCATCTGCATTTATTTCTGAGGGACATAAAATATATGTCCATCACTTAGTGCCTTCTCAGATTCTGGTCCTATATTGAACTCCATTCTTATTTGATCTACAGATTCTTACATTATTTCTAGGGAAGGTTCATGAGGTCACTTTCTGACCTAGCTTGATTCTTCTTCCTCTTGATTCTCTAAGTTACCTCTTTTCTCACATATTTACTTCCAAAAATTCCATCTCCAAAAATATGATTCAGTGGTAGCAATGATGGCTATAATTTTGTATAATTTTGAAAAGGAGTCTTTCATATGGGTAAATGCCTTAAAATTGAATTATTATTTTAATATAGATATATGCTAATATTCCTTGGCATGAAAAAGCTGTATGCACTGTGTATACACTATACACAGAAGATAATAAGTACTCAATAAATGTTAACAATTACTATAATCAATGATAGCAATGGAAATACATGCTGTTTTCTAAAAATTACACTGAAATTACAACTATGTAAAAGGTGTATGTACATAAACACAATGGAGTTTGCAAAAATAAATAAATAAGTAAACTTTTAAATCAAATAAAACAATTACTTGGTTAGTCCAGCATTTCCCTTGGGGCATTCTGTGAGGCATCAATTTTCACAGAATGTTAATACAGTATTAGTGAAAAACATAGGGGGCATATATGTTTGTGTATGGGATTCAACAAATGTAAGAGGCATATCTGAGTGTGCAGCATTTTCCAGAAGCCTTTCTCCACAGAGTAACACAGGATACAAGTGTTCCCAGGACGCCTCTTGGAGAAATAATCTGGTCTTGTATTCTCTCTCCGTAAACCAAATACCCATTCTACACCTTCCATTTTGTAGCCTTTGTTTCCTCTCAGGACTCTTACTACTAGAGTTTTGTTCTGAGAATCTACTTTTTCTATACTTTTTCTAACATTTTTTTTTAGCCCTCCTGCCTCCCCCCACACACACACCCGATCCCTGCAATCTTACTGTACTGCATATCATATAACTGAATGAACAGTTTAGCAAAACTCATCTGACAAGAAGAGCTGCTTAGCATAATTCTTGATAATAGCTTTCCCATAGCAAATGGCCTCTGCTACAAGGTCAATGACCCATTTGTATTTTCCATACCATTGTGCACTCACCAAATGGGATGACAGAACTGACAGCTGGTCAAACTGGTAACTGGACATATGGAAACAGAAACACCTACAAAGTCACCAGGCTGTCAAACTAAGAAAGGAAGGGGAATGCAATGCAACATGTGGAGATGTATAAAGACCCCTTCCTTCTCCCTCTCACACCCCCTCCATCCCCTCCAGTCAATTATCATCTTCGGTCAGTACTACTTCCTGAGTATTTCTTAAATGTATACACTTATTTTCATCCCTACTGCAGTATTGCAGTTCACACCACCCAAATTTCTCTCTTAGCTGGATTTATTACTGCCAACACTGTCACCCTCTGGAATTGAAGACAAGCTCTCTGCCTTTTTCATGACCAAATCTGTAGTGTTTAACAGTCAGTAAGTGCCTAATATTATTGACTGAATGTAATAGAGTGTGGTCAAATACATAACTATGATCATGAGACACGCTTTACATGATTAAAACCTTCACAAGAATCCCCTTGGGTTCAGAAGTAAACACCCTTAATAAGTTCTTAGCAATTATATTAAAAAAAAAAAAAACCTAAATCAGAGATAAACATTTTTTTTGACTATGTCCCTAATCTTAATGTTAGGGCTTTCCTCCCCATCTCCCTCTCCACACATGCTCCTAGTCTGTATTTTAACTCCATTACATTTCCTCAATTTCTTCCAGCCAAATTTCACTTCCACATCACCTAAAACCTAACAGCCATCCACTCCATCCTCCATTCTTGTTAATGCTAACATTCTTTTTTTTTTTAATTTTTTTTTAATGTTTATTTATTTTTGACACAGACAGAGACAGAGCATGAACGGGGGAGGGTCAGAGAGAGAGGGAGACACAGAATTGAAACAGGCTCCAGGCTCTGAGCTGTCAGCACAGAGCCCGATGCGGGGCTCAAACTCACAGACCGCGAGATCATGACCTGAGCCGAAGTCGGCCGCTTAACCAACTGAGCCACCCAGGCACCCCAATTAATGCTAACATTCTATTCACTGGTCAAGGGGCAGATGAGCAGTCCTTCCAGGACCAGGTTGAGCATCCTTCCTTACGCACACCAGCCACGTGCCACACTATTATAATTTCCATTTACTTATCTCCATCCCTCACTGTCATATAAGGTTCCTAAAGATAGGGACTGTACTCCATAAGTTTGTGAATAGCTAGGGCCTGGCCTAAGGGTCAGCTTAGAATGGAAAATGAGTTTTTGTTGAATGTTGGTGGTATCCTAGATCCAAATATATTGTGTAGTTGTCAACATGAGGAGGAAGCAAGTATGTGTCATTTCTTTAGGGTAAAACTGGGAAAAGACAAACAGAAAGAAGAATGTGAGAAAGAGGTGGGGGAGGGGTAGACAAGAAAGGGCAATCTGGAAGAGAAGAAAAAAGGAGAAATCCAATCTGGAATGTGTTTTATTCTGATTTTAAGTTTATTTATTTTGAAGGAAAGAAAGAGGGTGCATGAGGGGCAGAGAAGGAGAGAGAGAGAGAGAATCCCAAGCAAGCTCTGCACCATCAGCACAGAACCAGATGAGGGGCTCATATCCATCAACCGCGAGATCAGGACCTGAGCCCAAATCAAGAGGCAGATGCCAGACTGAGCCAGCCAGGTGCTATTCTAACTGAGTTTTAAAGAACAATCAAGTTTGAGCAAACTGAAGTGCAATGGAGTGAAGGAGGGTTTTCAACAAAGGAGCGTTATCAAGAAGGAAGAAGGCTGAGTGCTCCATTTCTTCTTGACCTTCTGTGAGAGCACAGAAGAGGGGGCATTCACTTCTCATTCAGTGTGTAAACACCAGACCCCAGTTTGAACGTGTCCACCACAGTCAAGGGTCAGACGCACTTTCAGAACTGTCCCCTTCATCTGCGAAAATGACAAAATATAAGTGCGTTTTTTAACAGCAACCTCTGAGGGAAGAAGAAACGGGAAACTGCAGGATAAATACACACAGAGGATGAAACCTTGAAACTGCTCCTCCAGCAGCAGCAGCTTACAAGGAGCACAAGGGAAACGGGATAATTGAGTAAGGGTAACCTTGGCAGTGGAGGATGTTGAAAAGTTGTCAGAGGAGAAAACTGACAATTAAACCTTCAGACTTTCTCCTACTCCTTTCTTTCATATGACATGTTTCAGTTATATTCTCTTATATTACATCTTTGAAGCACTGGGAAACCCTTCGCCTCCCTACTGATGTTAAAAGTGTGTTTAATTGTAAATAAGCAAGAACAGAAAAATTGTTACGCTACTAGAAAAATCGTCTCCCCATAAAAACAGAAAGTAAGTTTAGCTGATCTAAAGAGGAGAAGATGCATGGGAAAAGGAGATAAAAGCTGGAGCCTAGTATCCACCTGGGCTCCCCTTGAGCTTAATATGCTCTGTAGAAATAAAGGCCATGTAAGACAATACACATAAGGGTCTTTTTAGGGCTCTCCTCTACACTGATCTAATGTGTATACCAATCCAGTGTAGGCATGAACTTCACCAGCCGAATCTAGTACAGGAATTTACCCTTGAGGCAGAATGCTACAATTGATAACACCAGTTCCTTTTCTCCTCACAGGGACCAGATTGGTCTTATAAAATTTAAATCCAATCATATTAACTCCCCCTAACCCTCCTGCACCCCTGCCAAACACACACTCCTTACTTTAAATTCCAGAATTTACCTACCTATTGAAACCAGAGTAAAATCTAAAATTCTTACCAGAAAGATAGCTCAACATCATCTCCCCCCTAGACCTCTCTGACCTCACCTCACATTCCTGGTCCCTTCCTTGCCTACACTGAAGCCACATTGGCCTTCTCTCTATCCTTTTGCTGGGGAAGTTCATCAAGAAGACATGACTGATAATTGGCTGCCGAGCTGGACCCAGGCAATTAGAGGCTTCTCACCCCTTGCCTGTCCTTGGAAGATACACTCTTCCCACCATTTACAGAGTGGGAGTTGTTTCAAAGACCTACTCTTGAGAGTAGAAGGTGTTGCTGACACCATCTGGAATGGTATACGTGACTGAACACCATTCAAGACTCTATATATACTTTTAAGAGTCTGGTGGGTGGGTGGAGACATCTACTCTGCTTGCAGCCACCCAAGACAAGCCTCATATGTAAGTCCCCTTGCTTAGTATTCCCTTCCCTGACACCTACCAATCTGGAGGGGCCTGCCTCTTTCTTCACTTTCTCCTTGCCCCACATGTATGGGAGTCAGTTTTAGATTTCACCCAGGAAACTCCCAAGGGTACAAACCAACACCCTCATGCCAAGCTTGTTCTAGACCTTACACTAACTGCTAGCTCTGCCTTAAAGTCTCCCCACAGGTCTTGGTACAGTGAGCTTCTATCTATGATAGCCTCCACAGAGTGGCTCCTGACCAGCCTACTTTCCAGAGTCCAGAGAAACCCACCCCACAGTCTCTCTTGTTCTCTTTCTCCACTTATTACAATCTGAAGTGGCCTTATTCACTTATTTATACATCTTTAGGGTTTAATTTATTCTTCTTTCCATTAAAAGATAATTTTCATGAGAGCAGGTCCTGTCTAGTAATCATTGCTCCAGCACAAAGAATACCAACATCATGGAATATCAACAGCTGTTCAATGAAGGAATGAGTATACTGATTTTACAATCAAAAGAAATGAATCCTGTTTAATGAATAACTTTCATTACTTTTTTTTATTATTTATTTTTAGAGAAAGAAAGAAAACACATACACGTGCTTGGGTGGGTGGGGGGAGGCAGATGGAGAAGGAGAGAGAGAATCTTAAGCAGGTTCTATGTGGGGCTCCATCTCATGCCTGTGAGATCATGACCTGAACCAAAATCAAGAGTTGGATGTTTAACGGACTAAGCCACAGGTGTCTTTTAAGTTAAACAATTAAATTTCTATTATATTCAGCAGCTAGGAATGCTAATGGTAAGAACCACATACATATTAGTGGAGTGATAGGAGATAAAATAAAAAGAGGACTGAGTGGGAGGCAAGGAAATAAAAACAGAGACCAGATTAATCTCTCAAGATACATGCAGAGAAGACAAGTAAAAATAGAGTGGTGCTAGAGAGATCTGAACAGAGTGAAGGGAAGGGGAGAGAAGGAAGAGAGAAGGTAAAGATATCAAAGTGAGGATAAACTTGAAGACTGAATTTTTTGTATATTTTTAGGTTCCATAACTATGTTATTATTACGATGCTGTTATAACATTGTTTTTTATGATTATTACTACTTCTAATTTCCTCATTTTATATTGAAACAAATGTATCTTCCAAAACTAAATGATTCTTCATTTGCTGATAGGTGATTAGAAAAAGCCTACTGAATAGCACATGTAGAGCCACAAATTTCACAACATTTTTGGCTTTCTCCAAGAAGAATGTCAAGCTTGATGAACATTTTATGATAAATACTATGACTCTATCTACTATATCCAGGTGTTGACTGAAATAGCAATTATTTTTGAAGTAGACAGTAATATCTAGATTAAAGATTAAAGTATTGTGCATATAAAAGAATATATAGTAACAAATTTAAGAGATAATCATGCAACTCTACCAGTAATCCTATACTGTGTGTTACACCATCCAGAAGCTGGGGTGGTTGATTCAACACATTTTCATTACTGCAATTTATTTTGTTTACATTTTACATCATATAAATACAATATCATTACAATACAGTCCTTAAACCACACTTACCAAGTACATTTAAATTAAAACCTCCCTCCTGAACAATTAGAATCTGGACTTCCCATCTTGTAAATATGATCAAAAGTTTAGAGTTGCATTTTCATATGCCAGTCATATGATTAGCCCAGTTAGCTTGTATTTCCTTAGGTAACTTCAAAACAAAGTTTTTGGAATCTTAATCAGTTTCTCAACTCTTTCTGAATTAAAACAATGGCTTTAAAAATTTCATTCTATTTGTTACATTAGTGTTTCATGATGAATCTACATTTGGGATTTTATTCAGTTAAGTCAACCCTGGAGGTTTTGCCAAAAAAGCTCCAATGGTTTCCAAGGCTTGCCTGGTAGCAAGTACAAGATCCATTTAAGAACCACAACTGCCTCCTCCCTTCACCCAAATTTTATACTTCCATTCATTTTGCCACAATACTGCAATTTTCAAGGGTGTAGAAACCCAGGGAGAACTTCTGCTTAATGCCTGGCAATGTATAGCCAAAGTGTTGATTGTGTACAAATGCCTTTGCCACCTAAAGACCATAATGATAGGAAATAGAAATGTATCATCACTTAAATGATTTCTCCAGAAACATGCAATAGTCTAGGGATCCAAGCTCTAATACACCAAACTGGCAAAAATGAAAGAAGGCAAAATAAGTCAATCACTGGAGGTTTATGAAAGCCCTAGAAAGATATCTGCAATGAGGAGGACTAAATTGAACCACAGTGCTGTGCATCTGTGATTACAATTGAATCACGTACCCTCCTTTTCCATCTATAAAATGAGAATGTCACTATATTCTCAAGCAGGAACGCCACTCTAACAAACAAGAATTCATGTGACAGTTGGAACTTAATAAAAGATATATGATAGGGGTGCCTGGGTGGCTCAGTCAGTTAAGCATCCAACTTTGGCTCAGGTCATGATCTCACCATCTGTGAGTTTGAGCCCCGCGTCAAACTCTGTGTTGACAGCTCAGAGCCTGGAGCCTGCTTCAGATTCTGTGTGTCCCTCTCACTCTGCCCCTCCCCTGCTCATGTTCTCTTTCTATCAAAAATAAAAAAAAACATTAAAAAAATTTTTAAATAAAAAAGTAAAGATATATGATAGATCAGAGGTGTTACTATTTCTTCAAAGGTCCTTCTCTCAGAGCATTGGCTTACAAGTCAGAAATACCTGCTTGAGTGAGATACTGGCTCTAACACCTAAGGAAACTTGATAAATTCATTTGTCTATTAACAGCTTTGAGTCTCAAGGCCCACATACGGAACGAGTGGATACTATTACATATTGGTGGGACTGTTGTAAGAAATAAAAACGATGTATACAAAGCACCTACCACAAACCAGAATACAGTAGACATCAAAACTGTATCTATTATTTTATATTGTTAATATTTGGAGCATAGCTTCATTCTAAGAATGAGTGAAATAGAAAAAGTCCTTGAGCAACAAAAAGACCTCATGTTCTCTAATCATAAGTAAGACATAAACCTACTTTTAGGGATGTGGGCTAAGTCTACAGAATTAAAAGGTGAGAATATTAAGCAACAGGCTAAAAACTGGAGGCAAGGCTAACGAACAGAGATTTCTGATGGTTCTGCAGAATAAATAGTGATACAAGGATAACAAAGAATACATCAAATCTATAAATATACAGCATTCTAGGATCATTAGGTATAAGGACAAATACTCCATGGGGTGCCTGGGTGACTCAGTGTGTTAAGCCTCAGACTCTTGATCTTGGCTCAGGTCATGAACTCAAGGGTCCTGAGATAAGAGCCCTGTGTTGGGCTCTGCACTGATAGCACAGAGCCTGCTTGGGATTCTGTCTCTACCTCTCTCTGTCCCTCCCTCACTTGCTCATGTGTGCTTGTTCTCTCTCTCTCTCTCTCTCTCTCTCTCTCTCTCTCTCTCTCTCTCCCCCCCCATCTCTCTCTCAAAATAAATAAATTTTTTAAAAACTTCAAAAAAAAACCTGTTAAAGAAATAGAACAAATACTCCCCAGATGCCCCTAGAGGTAAGTAGAGCACAGCATGCTAACTGAAGTTACTAATATTACTGCATATGTTTCTATAGCTCTAAATGTACTGGCTTAAAATATATTGGCTTGTTTAATGTATCACTGAATCCTCATGATAACTCTTTGAACAAAGCTCTGCATGTATTAATATCCCAGATTACACATGAGAATCTGCAAGAATAATCTGAAGACAAGTTATAAGTGGGAATGCGGTCTTGAATCCAGATCTTCTGCCCACTGGCTTGGTCTTCATTGAGACAGTAGATGAACAATGCTCCACATTCTCTGTAATGTATCTCAAAAGTACATGCTGCATTTTAGAAAAGTGTGCACTGAAAAAGGCTAAAATGGAGTGCTAGCTCTTGGTTATCTGGCATTTTTTTTCATCACTTCTGTGCCATGATACTGGATAAAGGAGATACTATTGTATCTCATTACTGTGGGCTATAAATAAGATAAACAATCTTTACATGGTGCACCCTTTATCATGTATACACCCTGGTTTGATGAAAGGTGAGTTAACACTTTCAGAATTAAACAGAATTAAGTGTCCAGGATCTACCAGAGACCAGTCTTTTGAGATTAGACCTAATGGAATTGCTACACCAAGAATGACAACCTTAGTTACATTTGTCAGATAAAACACACAATGCCAATTTAAGTTGGAATTCATCTTTTTTTCACAGGTTGAGATACAACTGATACACAAAAATATTTACAGATATTTGGAAATATATCTATTCAGATCCCCTATTTTTTAATCTTTTTTTTCTGCTACTGTGTGTTTAAGTTCTGTGTATATTTTGGAAAATAATCTCCTATCAGTTTTATCTGAAATTGACATTTTAACTGTGTGTCCTATAATGCTACTTGCCAAATCTGATGACTCTACCCTAGTTTTCAACTATATCATCTTAAGCAAGAAACTAACATTGACATCTACATGGAAGCATGCTCATCTAAAGAAAAAAACAAGCTTAGAATTTTAGAGATGCTGACAAACACTTAAACAATGAAATCTTCACTTTTTTTTTTTTTTTTTTTTTACTATTTTATGCATACGGACACAAGAAGACATGGCTAAAAACTATTTATTCAAGTTGGCTGCAGTTCTGCTGGCCAATTTTGAAGATTCTGAATTGTTTATTCTGGCTAAAAATGTAGCATATTTAGTAAAGTATGGCAATTAAGAGCATGAGGTTTGAAGTCAGACATGGATGTCAAGACTTGGTGTGTACGAGCTGTTAGAGACATGCTGTTTAATTTCATAAAGATCCATTTCCTCTTCCATAAAATGTGGATAATAACTGCCTCCAAGAGCTGTTGGGAAGGTAAATGAGTTCACTGATGGTAAAGTATTAAGCACAGATCCTGACACATAGTAAGCAATCTATAAATGGGTGTGTAATATAGTAGACATTTAAAATTCATCTGTGATTAATTCTTCATTAAATAAGAAAAAGCCAGTCAACTGATCTCCAAATCTGGCTGATAAGCACCACAAGGCATAAGGAAGCCAGTACTGAACACATGTCTTCCTTCTTACATGACCTGTTGAGGTATTTACTCCCTTCTCAGTGGCTTTAGACAATTGAGGGTAGTGTATCAATCAGATTTAAATTTCATATCTCTTTGCACTTCACAATATTAACCTTAAGCTACATTCTTTCTCTGCACTTCTGTTTCATATTCAGTAGCCCTATCCATACCTTTTTTTTATTGATTTTTTTAAATTATGGACTATTGCTTCTGGGATCCAAATGTGTTCTTCCTAAATTAAAAATAAACAACAGGCACTACGGTTATATGGTATGATCAAAGTGAGATTTCATACTGAACCACCTGAAACAAGCAATATACAATATCAAACAATAACCTATAAACAAATGTGAGTGTAATTGAGCTAAAACTTAAAATGTAATAAAGCCATTTAATTGGAAATAAACTAGCTTGTACAATTTAATATAAAACATATGTTTACCACCAAATAATGGTACATTGATGATACTTATAAAGAAAACTACTAGACCACGTAAAGCATCATTTCATATTCAATCTCTTCTATAAAGAAAAACTTCAGGCAAAAATGTCAACAACTAGGAAAATTTGGATTTACCTCCTCTCACCCTCTTGCAGCAATGACGCTATGTCACATGATGGCTAGGAACAGGTTGTGGGAGACACAGTATCTAGACAACTCACAGAGCATCTACTCCTGAATAATATAGATATGGCTACATCTCACAATTGTTGGGTAGAGGATCATTAAGTAGCATAAGAAAGAAAACTTCCAATCATATGTAGCTAAATCACAAGCCTAGCATTTAATTTTGTATGTATGATAAAAACAGCTCTGCACATGTATCTAAGGTCCACATAGAGTGTTTGTAATAAAATATGTCCTCTTTTTATTTTAGAGAGAGAGAGAAAGAGAGAGAGCAAGCTGGGGAGGAGCAGAGGGAGACAAGGGATCTCAAGCAGGCTCCATACCCAGCACAAAGCCTGACATGGGTCTTGATTCCACAACCTTGGTATCATGACCTGAGCCAAAATTTAGAGTCAGAATAATCAACTGACTAAGCCACCCAGGTGTCCCTTCCTTTCCTTTTTAATAAAGCTTGTATAGTTATGAAAGCAAGTAATTTATGGTCATGAAATCAGTTCTTTTTGTCTACTCTGTTAGCACTGGGACTAGTTAACAACTTTTTTCCTTTTACTCTAGTGTACCTGTTCTCTTGGGAAATGAGGCCACAGAAAAAATCTACTCCACCTCAGGTCCTCCTGTATGCTAGCCAAGGAGCGAAAGAATGAGTGAGAATAATAAAAAAAAAATTAATCTTTAAGGGTTTCCTGTTAGGATAAAGTTTGTGGTCTGAGAAGGACACATCTCACCTAAGAGAGATACACCTTTACCAATAAGCCATTGCAACACAGACCTTCCCCTCCACATAGAACCTCCTGTGACATAAGTGAACTGCAAGGCTCAAGACCTCCCCTTATATAACCATCTCCCCCAAGGCACCAATATAAACAAATTTCAACCTTATGAAAATCTATAAAAGTAAATAAGCCATGAAAAAGTTAACAGCTATGTGTTGAAAGGCATGTGATTCTACATCCTCATAAGAAAACAGTAAGAGGTCCAAGAAGAGGCTATTCTAATCAAGTTCTCAATGGTCCACACTTTGCTCTAAGAATAATTGTTTAGCCAAGATTTTTGGACAACCATGTATACCCAGTATTAAACTTTAAGCATATCAGCTTCACAATGTATAATGAAAGAGAGTGACACTAGGATTCACCCATTTTCATAACTGCATTTTATATACAATCCTTGTTTGTGTTCAGTATTTGTACATAACTTCATATATCTTAATGAGCTCCTTTTGAGGGAAGAGCAGAACATTATCAGATTTTAATATAGCAAAGTACTATAGTCAGCTTTCAGTTAATAGCTTAAGCAGCTGTAAATGCAACCAATTAAAAATCAAAGCAGCAACATCCATCTACACAGTAAGCTCTATGATAAATTAATAAATGGAAGAAATACTATATGTCCTCTTAATTTTGAGTTTGATTATCCTACATGATAATGTACTTTTTCTTACATCTGGTAACAATGACTACCTCTTTCCCTTGTAGGCAGGATACTTTCAATTGTTATTTTATCTTATATGTAAGCCCTGTCTCTGTAACTAGATTCCAAGTTTGGAGAAACCATATGCTAGCTCTGCTTCCTCATAAAGTATCTCACCCTTGAAAAATGCCATATGGTGTACTAAGAACTTTCACATCCATGATCACATTCAAGACGCATGACCAAGAGGCTGGCAGATATAATCACCTGGCAGAGATGAGGAAACAAGCACAGAGAAGTTAAATGACTTGTTCAAGGTCAAAGTTAGTAAGTGGCAGAGCCAAACTCAAAACCAGGTCTTCCAGATCCAATACTGTTTTCATTGAAAGTATGATAATGAAGGGCACCTGGGTGGTTCAGTTGGTTAAGCATCTGACTTTGGCTCAGGTCATGATCTCACAGTTCGTGAGTGAGAGCCGGGTGTCAGGCTCTGTGCTGAAGCACGGAGCCTAGAGCCTGCTTAGGATTCTGTGTCTCCCTCTCTCTCTGCCCCTCCCCTGCTCATGTTCTGTCTATCTGTCTGTCTCTCTCTCTCTCTCTGAAAAATAAATAAAAACATTTTTTAAAAAAGATTTAAAATGACGATAATGAAAACAATGACACTAATGGCACATTTTCTATGCTTTAAAATAGAATACTTTAAGTCCTACTATATTTCCTTTTGGGGCTTCTAAAAAAGATACCCTGACCATAGATATCTTTTAATCCTCAAAGATGCAGATTATCCATGTCTGGAAATAAATTTAGTGAACTATTTCCCAATATAATACTAGATGGACGGAGAGAGGGCCTTCACTGGTGGAGAGGATGTGGAGGAGTAGGGGAAGGAAGGAAGGAAGGAAGGAAGGAAGGAAGGAAGGAAGGAAGGAAGGAAGGGAGGAAGGGAGGAAGGGAGGGAGGGAGGGAGGCAGGCTACTAGCTGTATATAGATCTATGATGGGGCCAGCAGGAGCAATAAAGTAAGGAAGTGAAATGGGAAATCAGTCTCACCCTCTAATTCACCTCCAGAAACCACCTCCAGTCCATTGGTGATACATGGAAATGTGAGCTTTGTTCTGGTCATACCCTCATTTCTTATGAAGAGCCAGAAATCCAGAACCATTTATGAAATCTCTCAATTTTTCAATGTTTTCAATTAATTCCATTTTAAGAACACTCTGCATGCCAAATACAGCCCTTGAGCAGCTAGTGTGTACCTTTGATCTAAGCCATTATTTTTCTGGGTAGGTTATAGAAAATACTTTCCAGTAATAGGCTATATAATTCTGTTTGACTTGGATCAGAAAAAAAAAAAAAGGAGCATATAAAGATGAAAATAACCTTAAACCAATTAGCAACTTTCCCTATACTTCTTATTTATTCCCAATTTAAAATTGTACCTAGACTTACAGGCTTCAAATGAATGCTTTTTTAATCAGACAACTGAGCTTATAGGAGTATTTTAAAGTCCTCAGATTTAAAGATGCTCCGTTTAAATGGTATCTTAAAACTCAGTTTGCATTCCATGCGAGAATCAAGAGGCTAAAAACAGAGTATTCGTTCTTACAAGGACAAGATGTGACTCTGTACTTTAGCAGTGGCACATAAAGATTATAATCAGGAATGAAAGAAAGAAAAGGACCTACTGAAAAGCAGATGTCTTGAACTAGAAGTAGCAATCACAGCATCTGCACTTTGGCATCGTGTAGAAAACACTGAAGGAAAACAATAAAGCACAAGGTATAAGAATACCCAAGAAGTCAGCTGGTTCTTTTCAGCTGATAGGAACAAAAACTACAGAGTACAAAAGGCTATTTAGAAAATTTTGGTAAAAATGTGAAGCCTTAAATAGCTTATGGTTCAGACAAACTAGAAACTAGAGGCAAAGGAAGTAAATGGAAAATAAGTGGTTTTACTTAAATTTTCCTCCTCGTCTAAGGCTCGAAGGACAATTCAGAACTACCTCAAATTCAGACTCTTTCACCAAAATCATTAGCATTGTTTTCTTGGTGATACCATCTTTCAGATGCCAAAGCCACATCAATTTATTACATATAACTTTCCAGAAACACCTTAAAAGTGTGTCTAATGTGATCACCCCAGTCAACATTCCATTCTACATGAAAACACAGAAGGACTGATTTGCAGTAAGAATATTTGGATTCAAGCCTTGGTCACCAGCTACTGTTAGGTAGATGATTTCTGGAGTCATTTTATCTCTTGAAGCCTCTTTTTTTGTTAAATGAAGGTAAGAACACTTGTCTTCACTACCTCATCAGGTTGGTGTGAAGATCAAAAGAGATAACCTATATGAAAATGTCTTGCAACCTAAATAATGTATTATCCAGAGTCAAAGGTCCATAACCCAATGAAAACTATATCCTCACCCACCGTTCAACAATTATTATTAAACATCTACTGTCACTCTAAATACTGGCAATATAGCTGTGAAAATCATAGGCAAGATCTTTACACACAGAGCCTACATTCTGCTAAAACTGCCAATTCTTTTCAAATTATTTATTTTTTAAAAATTTTTTAAAGCAAGAAAAAGTGTGAGTAGGGGAGGGGCAGAGAGAGACTACCAAGCAGACTCCACACTGTCAGCGCAGAGCCTGATGTGGGGCTCACACCCAGGAACCTTGGGATCATGAACTGAAGTAGGACACTTAACCAACTGAGCCACCGAGGCACCCCTAAAGTTGAAAATCCTTAATTTAAGGTTTGACAACAGCATAGTAAACACAATAATTCCTCATTTGGCTAATAAAGGATTATAAATAAGGCTCTGATAATGCATTGCTTGCTTTCCATTCATTTCCATTAAAAAAAGAATATAATAGCATATCTTAAATAAATTCAGAAAGACACTTAGCCTAAAATCACATAGTCAAAGTACTGTTTACTATATATGCATCATCGGTACATAGTCATTATTAAGCAGTCAGCATGAACCCACTTCCTATCAGGCAAACTTAAGGGAAATGCAGCTGCTTACTCAGTTTGGCTTGGGGAAATACCATATATTCATCCAAAATAGCTATTGTTAAATGCTTATGTTATGCAAGGCCCTATGGAGGGCACTTTAAGTGATACCAAGATCAGTAAGTCCCAGGGCCTTCCATCCTTCAAAGGACTCATAATAGAGCAGAATAAGATTTGTAGATGTGTAAGTAGGGAATAATGCATGAAGTATTAAATGAAGGATTGTAATGGCTTAGAGAGATAAACCAAAGTTAGAAGTCAAATAGAAAATTTTAACAAATAGGACAGAGAGGAGAAAAAGAACAAAATGCCAGACCAGTAGCCAAAATTCTGAGTTAGATTCTGATTATGTCTTCACCTAAGTCTGGTTATATGAACTAAAGCAAATTACTTCAACCCAGCTTTCCTATCTGTAAAATAAAACAATAAAACTTTACTAACTTTCTGGCCTTCACAAATTCTTCTGAACAAAAAAAGTCAGGATAAATTAAACAGATTTATCTGAGTATCAGTTACTCCACAACTTTGGTAGTTGAATTAGATAACATATGTGAAGCACCCTCACTATTTCGGACACCAGAATGTCCTCAATATGTTTTAAAACTGGCTCTGAAGTAAGAAATAACTGACCTACACCTTGAAGTATGGGTCAAATTTTAATAAGCTGAGATGATAAGAAAGACATACCAAGTCAAGGGAACAGGTAGGGAAAGATATGGAATCGGGAACGTGCAAGGAGGAGGGAAGGCAAGCAGTCTCCTTTGGCTCCACCCCAAAGTCTATGGAATGGAGTAATAAGAGTTATATCTGGAACAATCTATTTCAAAAATAATAAAACCAAGATAGGTAAAGTGACTTGCCCAAAAGGAACACACCCAGACAGGATAGCTGTAGGACCCACATCCAGGTCTTTGACTACAAGGTCCTGTTCTTTCTACTACATCAACCTAAAGCAATGTCAGTGGACCTTTCGCCCCAGAAAAAGAGTAGAGAAAGAGTCCTCGCTTATTAAGTGCCACTTTGCACAAAGGAAGAACAACATGACGCCAGGGTGCAGGGTAGCACTGCTCCTTTTATCCTCTTCTTTAGTTCTATACCAAGAACTGTACAACAATCACATTCACAGAACCCCGGACACCATCTGCTGACATCATACTGTACAAACACCAGAGGAAGATGATAATACAATTAAGTGTTCATCTACCGGGGGTCACTTCCCAATTTGTGGATTATCTGGGGAGCATGCGTCCCCCACATAGTTCACCTTCGCTCTTCACCTGATTCTGAATTAACTCCTTCCAGCTTAAAGTGTGAAGACTAAAAATTGATCACTATACGAAAATATATTTAAGGAGGTGATTATATGCTGACAACTACACAATGGTCTCTAATAGTCAATAGCAGCAATCTTGGACTCTCTGCTATGTAGGCTTAAGGACATCACCCTTCTCCTCCCTCCGTACCAGTGATTTGACCACTGATGTTATGACATGCCTAAATAGACTTAATTCCCACTTTCTACCAGAAGATAACATACTGATATGAAGGATTCTTCTCTCTTTTCAAATTTTTTAGTCCTGAGGAAAGCAGACAACATATCTAGGAATACTGTCTTCGCTCTTCCTCAAGAACCAATCAGAAAAGAACCTAGTAAGTACAACCAATGGAATGCACCTAAATCTAGAAATAACCCCCACATTTATGACAAATAATTGGTTAATATTTGAGACAGGATATGGGCAAGGTCTTCCTCTGATATACAAAAAAGCATTTTCCCAAAGCCAGAACCTCTCTCTATCTTCTTTAGGCTCAGACCTTCCTCCAATAATTAGGATCAGCCCTAGCAATTGCAATAAGAAATTTAAGAGGATACAGTCCAATACCATGGTACTCACATCACATTTGTCATTCTAACTATCTCATGGTGCTGCAGTTCTGGAAACTGAACTTCTGCCATTTTCCCAGGCTTGACCTCCTCTCTTAGTAAGGACTTTGCTCTTACTACCCACCTGGAGGGCTGTCCCTGAAATTTATCTCTAGTCTTTGATCTCTCCTGATAGTCTTTCCTGACACTAATTTGTCTGTGTATATCTCTACCGCCCTCCATAAGATTTCTCAGGCTTTATTGCCCTTGCCTTATCACTTAGATACCATGCATTGCCTGTCAGAATGGACCAACCCTCAAGACCCAAGCTGGATTTGATTCCAAGAGCAAACTCTCATAGTGGCAAGGTCTAGTTATGGGCCCCAGTGGTCGTCATCTGTGTCAACTTGCTGATATTTATCACTCATGGCTTATAATCTAATTGAAAGAGATGTACATAGGTGCACTTGGGTGGCTTAGTTGTTGAACACCCAACTCTTGATTTAGGCTCAGGTCATGATCTCATGGATGTGAGATTGAGACCTGCATTAGGCTCCACATGGAGCGTGGAGTCTGTTTAAGATATATTCATTCATTCATTCATTCATTCTCTCTCTCTCTCTCTCTCTCTCTCTCTCTCTCTCTCTCTCCCCCCTCTCCTTCTCCCTCTCCCCCTCCCTCATGCCCATGCACACATGCACATGCTCTCTCTCTCCCAAAATAAAAAAAAATAAAATAAAAAAGAGAGAGATATACATAAAAAAAAGATTGGTTCCTCACTTTTGTTGTTTTATACTGTTAGCTCTTACAGGACATTTAAAATATCAGAGAATAAAATAGTATGGTTCATGAACTGGTAAGGTTTGGGCATCAGCTATAATTACAACTACCTTATTTGACATTGGCAGTGCAATGGCTGTACTGAGTGGTGGGTATGTAACTCAGGAGTGACTTCCTGGAATCAAACCATACTTTTGACATTTGCCAACTTTGGGTAAATGGACAAAATTAGCAAGAACTTTCATTTCTTCAACTATGAAATAGGGGAAGATAATGGTGCCCTTCTTTTCTTTTTAAGCTTATTTATTTTGAGAAAGAGAGAACACACAAGTGAGGGAGGGGCAAAGAGAGGAACCCAAACAGGCTCTGCACTATCAGCACAGGGCCCAACTTGGGTCTCAAGCTCATGAACGGTGAGATCATTACCTGAGTGGAAATCGAGAGACAGAGGCTTAACCGCCTGAGCCACCCAGGCACCCCAATGATGCCTTTCTTAAAGACTTCATTAAATAACACATATAAAGGGCTTATAGCAGGGCCTCATTCATAATAAATGTTCAACAAGTATTATGTGGGTGGGCTGCCATATCTAATAAATAATTAGAAGAGTCATAGAGAAGACCAAATGTAAAAATCAGTGCCATGTTGAAATCAACTATTAACTTTTCCACGAAGGCATCTCTGCCATTCCCCAGGACAATTTGGATTTGCCTCCTATGTATCAGTAACTGCTTAGCGGGGAGGTTTGAGGCACTAGGTCAGCCTTGACAGCTTACTACCTGTGTATAAGTCCTTTATCTGTTAAATGTGGAAAATAATTCTTCCCACTTAACAGGGTTAGTCTTCTTATTAAATTAGTTAAGACACATAAAGCACTTAGACTGGCACCTGACATACAGAAAACACTGAAGTGCTAGCTACTCTTCATTATTAGTGTAGCCCGCACAATAGGCAGGGAGATGAAATGATGAAACCAGCATGTCCTTAAGTGATTAAAGCCAGGAGGCATCCATGTTTCTAACAAACAGGCAGTGTGTCATTAGTTCTGGCCCTGATCAGGACTCTTCCCACTGAAAGCAAGCTGAAATATTAATTGCAGCCTAAAGAAGAACACACCCCATGGAAAAGATCACCCAAACTAGAAGGAAGTAATCATAACTACATCACCCTACAAAGAAAGAAAGCAGGCAAAGGGAGCATAACAAGTATACATAACAACTCACATTTTCAAAGCTTTTAAAGGATGCGATCTTTGTTAGAAATTCAGTGAGAGACTGCACTTTAGAAGAGCAAGTGAATACAAAGACTCTCAGAATAAAAATTAGGGGCCCTGAGCAAGAAGGCAGCAATCCAACACACAATGGCATGAGGCAAGAATAGTGTGAACACAAAAGAGGATTAGAAGTACCTAAAGGAAGAGAAATTCGGAGTGTGCCAATGTGCATTACCAGCTTCATAGTGACTACATCCTGGAAATGAATACAAGTTCCATTCTACACCATTTGTAGTTATCTATAAACATGTCCTAGTCATGTCGTAAATTTCAGAGAATATTTCTTATTCCAAAATGTAGATTCAGTAGGTTAAACTCCCCTAGAGTCACGGGATGCCCCGTAAGGTGACTACAGCAGGTTGGTCTTGACTGCTAACTGCCTGTGTGACCTTGGCAAAGTTATTTCATCTCATTCTCCATTTGTCTCATCTGCAAAGTGAAGCTAATGTTCAATTCTAGCTAATAGGAATAGCATGATTATTAGCTAACGCAAATGAAAGACTTAGGATGGTGCATGACACATACAAACATACGCATGTTCTGTTGTGACATAAGGTACCAAGTTAAAGGAAGTCACCTTTTGTTGTTTATGAATATCCAGACTAACTGGACCCCACTGAGTATTCCCGTCACTAATCTGGAGACCAGAGGGGGCACAAGCTGATCAGTAACACTTCTCTTAGAATGCTGTGTCCTGCTCTGTTCCCCAAGGTGCAGTCCCCAACCAAGGCTTAACAAGGTTCACTTTCTCTAGATTTACTCTACATTTACAACCCGAGATACTAGGAATGTGCTACTTGAGAAGTCAGATTATGCCTTTGATCTCTGTGCACCTTACATTTAACACAGCACCAAGCTCAAACCAGGGTCTCGAAGAATAATGATCAACGAATATCAAACAAGAAAAAATTATTATAAATCCAGGACTACTTGCTAAAATCAGAAGACTTTTAAACTAACAAAATTATTGTCATTTTAATGTTCTTTTAATAATTTATAGCTAAGAGCATTAGCAGTGTTTTAAAAAAATTTTTTTTCAATGCTTATTCATTTTCTGAGAGACAGAGAGAGACAGATAATGAACGGGAAAGGGGCAGAGAGAGGGAGACACAGAATCCAAAGCAGGCTCCAGGCTCTGAGCTGTCAGCACAGAGCCAGATACGGCACTCGAACTCATGAACCGGGAGATCATGACCTGAGCTGAAGTCAGCCACTTAACTGACTGAGCCACCCAGGCACCCCAAGTAGTGCTTTTTAAAGGGCATTGTGTAAACTGGTATATTAGAAATCTTGAAATGTTTAAAATGAATATTACCAGCATTTCCTTCCATCTAAAGACTTTTTCAAGGTTGTTTTTTTTTTTTTTGTCTGCCTCAAATGTTCTGAGAAGCACTAGGGTTCTATGCATTGGAGTGCCTAAACATAGAAAAATTATCTGCTTCCCCATCAACGACTGATTTTTTCCATTACCAAATGAGAGGTTCTAAAGGCCCACAATGACTAGGATAAATCACTCCATTTCTTTGACTCTATTAGATATTTTATGTTCCACTGCCACAAAATCCAAGATGAACACCAGAAATAGCCTGTGAGTTGAAGACTCTCATTTTAAAATGGCACCACAATTTATCCTAGTTCTTACTGTACCATGAGCATTACATTATTCATTAGAAGTATTTGTTTTTTAAGCAGCCATTACGCAGCTTTTGCTGAGTGTGGCGTAAGGCGATGATTTTGAGGAATATCTTCCAGAGATAAGGTCACTTTGTGGAATTCCCACCTACGTGAACTAATGTGTTTGCATAAATATAAATTCACTCCATGACATTCCTGTCATGTTTGCTCAGTGAGCAAGTAATTTGCCATTCTCATTACTCCAGGTACAAGGTACCTTGTAGAAAATCAATCTTCTTTCTGCTTCATACATCACAGCTTCCCCCCGACATCCAGAGCAGTCTGACACTGAAATGAAGGTGTAAGATACAGACACAAGTCTGTCTCAGCAACTGCATTGTCCAAAGGGGCTAATGAATGTTACACCTCACTGGGAAACCCCATCTTGGGGCAGGGGAAATGTCTATATACAAAGCAAAGATGTTGTTGCGTGCAAAGCATTTCCTATACCAGAGGGAGGAAGGTCTTAAGAGTGGAACAAACAAGTAGCTACAGGGGGTTTAGTGCACAGTTTTTCAAAAATATTAATCTACCATCTCTCCAGGTCACAAATCATTTTCTCCACCTCTTGACAGGCTGAAATTTGACTTTGAAAGACAATACATTGCAAGATCCTGACTGGCTATAATGTGTCAGGCTTTTCCCCAGGGACAGAGCCAGCTCATACCAGCAGATGAAACCATTTTCAGTGTTTTCACTGGTGTTGATTGCTGTTTTTTTCACCAACACATCCAATTCAACATCACGTATAAGTGCCAGTGGGGGGAAAAATACAGTGCAAATATTTTTATTCTATACCTATCTTCAAATCCATCCAAGGGTAATATGCTAGAACTTTCATGATATATTGTGGCTCACATTTATTGCAGAAAACTACTGTTTCAAATGTCAACAAACACTTGAGTACTTACGTATTATCATACAAACTGTACATAAAAATAATTAACAAACAAGCAAAAAATACAAAACAAAACAAAACAAGGTCCCTCCCTCCGTGAAATTTATGTTCCAGAAGAGAGAAAATGAATGAAGACCTAAATAAATCACTGTGAAAATTTCAAATATTGATCCAGGAGAGAGAAAATGAATGAATACCTAAATAAATCACTGTGAAAATTTCAAATATTGATCGATGCTGTGAATAAAAGAGTCATGTGATAAATAGTGATAGGTGAAAGTTAGAAAGTAGTATTAGATGAGATAATGACAAAGATATTAGTGATGATATTAGCCAAGGAGAACAGCCACAAGAAAAAAGAAGAAAAAGTATGTTCTGGGGAAAAATAAAGACACAGAAATAGTGAAATAGAGAGAAGGCAGTGTGGCTGGAGGAGGTAACATGAATCAGAAGAGTAGTACTGGCAAGCATCAGATCATGGAAGCCTTGTTGGTTATGATAAAGAATTTGAGTTTATTTAAAGTGCAATGAGAAGTTACTGTCAAGTGGAATTAGGAGCTTTGAAACAACAGGGCAAATGACAGGATATGAGAGACAGTTTTTAGGGATCACTTTACAAACTGTTTTGCATGGATAAAGAGTTGTGGGAGGTAGATGTATTAGAAGCAAGAGGAACATTTAGGAAGCGGAAGCCATGGTCCAGGCAAGTTATCATGATGGCCTGACTGAGGAAGCTATTAGTGAAGATAAAGCAAAGTACATATACTTGTTTTAGACATATACATCTTGGGACTCATCCAAAGACTGATGAGAGGATGCTAAAAAGAATATTGGTGTCATTACTAAGATGGAGAAGGGATAGAAATAGGCAATTCTCTTTCAGACATATTAACTTTGAGAAGACAGATATCCAAATGTTACTTATGAAATTGAGAGCACAAACCTGGAACTAGTTAGAGGTAAATTCTAGGGCATACAGATCATATTTAACACCAAGTAACCAGAAGAGTTCATCCAGAAAATGGTTACAGATGAAATACAGGATACTAGTGAAATTTGAATTTCAGATACAATAAATAATTTATTAGTATAAGTAAGTCCCAAATATTGCATGGAACATAATTATACTAAAGTATATCCCTATAGTTTATGGGATGGATGCACAGATAGACAGAAAGACAGGCAATACAAAGATAGATGTGTGTGTGTGTGTGTGTGTGTGTGTGTGTGTGTATTACGTGGGAAAAAATTACACTAAAAAAATTTACTTGAAATTCAAATTTAACTGGTTATTCTATATTTTTTTTTTTGCTCAACGTGGAAACCCTAACTCAGGATGAGATTATAAATACAGAAGACCAAGACCTGGTGTACTCTGACCTGCAGAGGTGGATCAGAGGAAGAAGAGTTTACAAAGCATATATAAGGAGACTTAGAAGGAAGGATCAAAAGGAGAGTGTGGGGTCACAGGCAATAAGAGAAAAAAGGTGTCCCAAGAAAGTGATGCTTGACTGAGTCTAAAGTTTTGGCTCTTGCTCAGGTGTTGAATAAAATGGATTCAACTAGTAACCATGACCCTGGGCAGCATGGAAACAAGCCTTTATGACCTTGAAAACCACAGCTACAGTGAAGTGGAGGAACAAAAGACCCACTGGAGTGGGATGGAAAGATGAAGAAGTGAATACAGAAAATAGGGTGGTAACGATGCAGTGACAAAGGGTGGAGAAGATACACTAGGATGTGTATGTCAATGGAATGACCTGGTAGATAGAACTGGACGATTCAGAAATGAGAGGGGAAAATGGTGGGATGAAAGCCCTTGGCAGGAAATGATATCCAAACTATGATGGATAGGTTGACTTTTAACAGTAGTAGAAACAATTCTTCCATTTTAACAGAAAGTAGATAGCAAATTTGGTGTGGTTTCTGAGGGTTTCGAATGTTATAAAATGACTCCACTTATAAACATGTTCACAAAAATATCTCATGTATAATAAAATATATTGCCTACATTGTAGTTTGTCCAAAATTACTCAGCTATTATGTACTCATGCAAACAGAGACATACTCAAAATTAGTTACATGTTTCAAGATATCTTGATAGGTAAATGAATTACTCTTAGATAGTTGTTTAGGAAAAAGTGTTCACTTTTACTTTCCCATGGTTGCCATTATTTTTCTTGAATATGGGAAGTATAAAATAGCCTCTAAACTGTTATAACATCAAGCCTGAAGTTTTTCTAAATGGAAACCAGAAACTCCTAAATAACATTTCCTGCAACAACTGCATCATACCATACATCATTAAGTAGAAAAGTTTTGCTAATACAAAGTGAAAGTAAAAACTGCCAAGCTCCAGAGAAACAAAGGTCAGTTGCTGTGGGAACCATACTTTGGACCTCCTGACCTTTGCATGTATTGCATTAATGTGGATATTTGCATTGGATCTCCTCCAAAATAAAAATCAGGTATTCAGTGATAGAGCTATAAATGCAGCTCAGCAGCAAAGAGTGCTGCATTTTGAGGAGCACAAAGAGAAACAGTGAAGACATTTTAAAAATAGATATATTATTTTTAGAACATTTTTCTAAGTATCATGCAGTCATTTGTCAGTTACCTGAGTTCCTGATATTTGTAAATGAACATGATTATTTGCCTATAACACTTCATGTTCTTATTAACAAGAGTGATGGTCTGATAAACAAAATTCCCTGATTTATTGAAATTTCAGAGTAAGGATTGTATGCATGGTTTCTGTTATTTTTAACACAAAGCTCACAGCTAAAACAATCCTGTATTCTTTTGAATATTTAAAGGAATGTGTCTCCTATCCATATCCCGCATTTGAAATCAAACTGATACTGCTTTTAGAATTGATGAAAATATGGGTACAGAAAAAAAAATCCTGATTATTAAACCAACCAACACATCGTTATCTTTTGATAACATTTTCCAGATAAACAGGACTCTTTCTCAGCAAGTTTACTACAATTTAAAATTTCCACCTTCACTATCTTTGGGGAGTATTTATCTTAGTTTCCTTCTATGAACACAAGGAGCATAGACAGAACAAAATCTAAGCTCCATAAAGACAGAGCCCTTTTATGCTGCAATTGCAGAGCATCTGTTACCCAAAAGGCAGTCAAGAAAGATGGATGGATGGAGGGAGGGAGGGAGAGAGAGAGGGAGGGAGGGAGAGAGAGAGGGAGGGAGGGAGGGCGGGCGGGCCAGCCAGCCAGAGGATTACGGGAAGTGGAAATTATGAATTTAATGAGATGATAGAAAGAGATCATAAATATATTTTTAACCAGATGAGAAAACTAAAACATATCAGAGATTCTCAATGACTTGGTACCATCCCTAAAGCAACAAGTTAGTGACAAATATTTTAATTCCTTTTTAAAAACCCAATCCTTCTATATCCTTCCACCCCTCCCCTACAAAGTACACACTTTCCCTCTTCTCATTTACCTATTCACACACTCAAAAACTAAAACAGATCTCATAAAAATTAGCCCAGTGACTCTCTAGGCTCTTGTGGCTAGATTTTTTCTTCAGTTTTATTGAAATATAACAGATAGTATTATATAAACTAAAGTATACAATGTGATGATTTAATATACAAATATCAAGTCTTGCTAATAGAAACTGAAAACAAATACTAAGAATATTAAGAAATAATTACCACAAAGGGTTAGATAACACCTCTATCACTTAATATAGCTACCTTTTCTGGTGTGTGTGGTGAGAACATTTAAGATTTACTCTCTTAGCATTTTTCAAGTATTCAATATGGGTATTGTTAACTATAGTCACTATGGTGTACATTAAATCCCCCAAACTTATCTTACAACTGCAAGTCTACTGTACCCTTTGACCAGCATTTCCTCATTTCCCCCACCCCCAGCTCCTGGAAACCACCAATCTACTCTGTTTCTTTGAGTTCTGCTTTTTGACATATTACATAAGTGAGATCATACAATCTTTGTCTTTTTCTGACTTATTTCACTTAGCTTAATGCTCTCAAGATTCATCCATGTTGTCACAAAAGGCAGGATTTCCCTCTTTTTACAGCTGAATAATATTCCATTGTGTATATATCCATGATATGTAATAGATCTTTATCCATTCTTTATTCATTCATCCACTGACAGACACTCAGTTGTTTCCATGCCTTGGCTATTTCAAATAATGCTGCAATAAATTTAAGACCTGGTACCTGGGATTTTCTCAAGGGTACCAAAGCCATCACATATACAGTGCAGAAGAGAATTAGAGAGGAAATCACAAAGGCCAATATCCCCAAGAATGACAACTGTCCTTCTTTTAGATAACCCCAACAGTTCATATATTTGACGGCACATACTTCTAAACCATAAAGTGGGGTAATTCCTTCACCCAGAGGGAAAAAAAAAAAAACTTCAGAGGCTGGGACTCTGTTATTTTCAACTTGGTATCCTAGCAGTCCACCACAGCACTATCGTGTGGTAGGTTCTCAATACAGTGTGTACTGGATGAAATACAGTGTGAGTGAATGAAAGCATGAATGCCCAGGCACTCTAGTAAGAAGTAGAATGTAACCTGGTAACTAATGTATTAAAAAAAAACAGTATGCAAATTCCTCAAGGGTTTGGTTTTAGAGAGAAGTTACTCCAGCCCCCAAAGAAGGATTGCCTTGTTAATAAGGATTTCTTAAGACTAAGACCACAAATCCAAACAGCAATAAGAGAAAGGGGAGATAAAGGAGAGAGAAAGAGAGGTAGAGAGAAGGGAAAGGAAGAGCCAAAGGGAGGGGAGGGAAGAGATACAACTGCCAAAGGATGGTACCAAAAATCTATGCTCCTAGAGGAGACAATGGGGAGCCAGTTCTTTATTTTACTTTTCACTTCTTTTTATAGCAATTAAAGCCTTGAACTTAGCCAAAGCTAAGTATGAAGTGTATGGAAAGTAATGACTCTGGGGTTGGGAGTTAATAAAATTTTGGAATGAAAAAAATTAACAATGGCAGTCAAAAGCACAAACTAAGCCAAGATCTAATTATATTATACTTTCATGAATGTAAAAAACATTATGAAATATTTAATAATCTACCAAACTCCACGTTTTTCATCTGCCCAGGGATCCCATAGACTTGCATACAATTATCTCTTCAGTTAAATACACAGCACTTCACAAGTGCTTAGATTCACATTCACTTCATTGTTCCTGATATTATGTGGCCACTTCAAATGGCTGGAAGCTCTTCCCTTGACAATCCCTCTGCTTAGAGAGCTTAGGTTACCAGAGATTCAATATGCTTGCTTTAATTAGTACGTCTGTACTATCTGCCTATACCTTACAGGTGAGCCTTTCAGCAGGTGATTTGATTTTCTTTATTCTGATCTTGCCAGGATTTCTAAAATTGAATGAATGAAGAAAGGGAAAGCGTTCAGCAGGCATGGAACAACATGACTCCCTGTCAACCAAAATGCTAAACAGATATCCTGGCTTCTTAAGGACCCCAGAACACGAGTTCAGCTTTCAAAAAGAAATGTAACTGTTTGTATTATCTATGTTCTTTTGTTTGCCATCAAGATAGTTGTGATTTAACTAGCAAAGGAAGGTTACCTAAGAGTTATGTAAGAGTATAACAAATAGACTTATTTAAGAACATGGTAACCTAGGTAGTACTCCACTGTCAGTCAAGAGGATTCCCATTATAACTGATTTCATGAGATACTACTTTCCTATACTATTTTATACATACACAAACAGGTAATGTGTGTATAGTTAGAAAGCATAATGAAATAAATGTGAACCACCACCTACCATGCATCACTAATTTAAGAACAAAAACATTATCACTGTTCTTAAACCACTCTATTTTGTGCTCCATCCCAGCTCTTTCCTGCTTCTCTTTATCCAAAAGTAACCAATAACTTTCCTTTTATAAAAATAATTTTAGCACATATATATGTATCCTGTACCAATGTATTATTTCTATTTTCTCGGTTTGAGCCTTATAAATATAGTAGCATACTGTGTATAGTATCCTGACACTTCATCACTCAACATTACATTTCAAAAGATATGTTTATGTCATTGCATTCAACTGTAGGACATTCATCTTCACAGTTGTACAATCCCTTGTGTGGTTTTAGCAAAATACATTCACCCATTTCTTGTTCATGGACATTTAGGTTGTTTGTAGCTTATGTTTTTGCCATTGTGAATAATACAACTAGAAATAATCTCATACATGTCTCCTGGTTCACATGTGTTAAGAGTTTCTCTAGGAGTTATACAAGAGAAAGAAATTGGTGGCCACAGGGAATGCATGTGTTTAACTTTGCAGGATACTACTGAATTGTTTTCCAAAGTGGCTGTCCAAATTTACATCACCAATAGCAGTAGTGGATGAGGTTCCATTACCCTACATCCTTGCCAACTTTTGATATTGAAAGGTTTCCGTATTTTTTACACTCTAGTGAGTACAAAATGATATCCATTTTGGTCTCAATTTGCATTTCCCCATTTGAAGGCAAATATTGTTTTTATTATTATTAAGATATAATTGACATGTAACATTGTATTTAGCCAATGTCTTTTTCTATGATGCTTATATTTTTTGACTTCATGACTTTCATTGATATCCATTAATTTCTGAACAATTAATGGATTTTCAGGCAAGCAGTCAACACCATCCCTTTTTTTCTATCACCAAAACCCCAAGATCACATCAAGTTTTTCATTAAATTAGCCACCCAGTACTGAACTTTGAGTTGTATATATGATTACCAGTTTCTGGTCCACTTATAACAAGTATGTCAGATTTTAAGAGCTGCTGGTCACTTTTTCATGATCTTTATAAAATCTATGCCTAGATATGTCTATTGACTGATCCTTTTTTTGCCAGTAGTGTTTTGTATATTTTCTAAGTAGAATTATTTCAATTTGCCAAAGTTGCTTCCCAGGTTTTAACTCTTTAATTTCACTTTTTATAATAATTTTGATTGTTTTCCACGTTTGTAATTGAAAATCATTCTCTAAGTTTTATTAACACTTGCTAACTGTGGCAAAACAAACATATAGAACTCCTAGAGTAGAAAAAAGACACAGTGGAATTACAGTGAAAAATGCCTTGATTTCCTTAAGATGCTATTTGAAGACAGCTCATGTACTTGGCCAATAAAAATGAATTCTTCTCCTCAGATGAGAAAAGACAGAATGGTATTTAAAGTTGAAATGAAAGCACAGCCTGATCAAACATTTTAGATCCACACAACTCTGTTACATTATGTCTCCCACAGCATCCAGAGACAATTTTAGATTGTTAGACCATGTCAGTTAATGATGATGATTATACAGCTATACAACCTACCACAGATCTACCATAATATCATTTCTGACAATAGGGTCTGTTTCTTTGAATACTTTTATGCATAGGCATCACATTTTTCTTATTTACTACACATGACTAGAATAGCAGTACATCTTCTATCAAATACAGTTTTATGATTTTTATAGCACCTAGCTATGGCTATGGACAGGGCTTCCAGCTCTGCACCTCTGCCAGTTAGACTTTTTAAATTCAACCTGTTAACCACAGGGCATTAACATTAAAGAATGTGTATTTTTCTGGTATGGTACTATAGGAATAATCTAGCCTCTTAGTACCCTATTAAATCTAAGCTGTCTACATAATGCTTCAATCTAAGGATTCTAGCTAAACTATATAGAACTTGGGAAACATCTATTACATCAACTTTACATTTTAAAAATGACCAACTGTCACAAGCTTAAAATAACATGTTAATACTATGACTTACTGTCCATCCAGTTCAAAGCTGGACATAGCATATTATCAATGCTCAATTCCAAAAACAGCACAGACACCACCTCCTATGCTGTTGTTAACTTTGCTGTCCTCATTTCCTGGGGCTCTCTGTAGCATAGACACAATCGAGCATATCCTTCTGTTTTAAACATTTCTCCTTCTTCTGGGAGTGAGGAACCCAACACCCTCAGACTCTTGATTCTCCTACTACCTTACTGGGCTCTCATTCTCAGGACACTTTGCTAATATTGCTCTTCTGGATAACCTCTGAATGGCTATCACAGTGCCCTGGGGCTCTGCCAGAGCCTTCTTCTCTATCTACAATTTCTCCCCAGATGATCTCATCTAGTCCCACAGTTTGGGTATGATCTGACTGTTCATTCACAACATTTTCCTTCAACCCTGACATCTTACTGGAGCCAGATTTTCACATTCAATTGAGAGTTTCAAATCTCCAATATAGATCACATCCTTATAGACATCACAACCTTAAAAAGTAGAGTTATGCATTTCCATCCTTCTCTCCAACCCACTCTTCCTCTCCCATTCTCCATTGTACCACCACCCAGCCAATGGAAATACTCAGAAGTCACTTGTGATTCCTCTTTCCCTCACTCTCATTTCCAACATTTCAGCACAACTGATGCTCAACATTTTAAATATAAATTAAATCCATCCATTTTTTTTCCACCTACATTCTTTCCCAAGTCTAGCCTTCACTACTACAATGGCCTCCTATCTGATCTTTCTGCTTCCGCTATTTCACCATAGAATATTTTCTCCTAATAACACACAGAGTCGTTTTCTTTTTTTACATGCAAATCTTACCACTGCCCACTTACAATTTACCAATGTAATGTTACTCAGAATAAAATCTCAACTCCTTACCATGACCCACTCACCTCTTTTCTAAAAGTGCCGAAATCCTCAAGCTCTTTATACTGCCAAGTTCCTCAGCCTAGAAGTCCCTCTCCTTCTTCAGATTTCTGTTCAAAGTCTTCATAGTCTTTCCTGATTATCACTTATAGCTGAGCATCCAATTTATTTCCAGTCAACAAACATTACTATCAGTGATAATGTGTTTGTGTACTTGTTTGTATATTTTCTGACTCTTACCACTAGCATCTAAGTTCCATATGAGGAATCTTTTGTCTTGCGTACCACCATGTTCCAAGCTACTTGGTCTAGAGCAGCTACTGGTTCACAGGAGATAGCAAATAAATATATAAAACATAAATTTAATAAAGACTCTCTTTCCAATACCCAATAGCCATCCGCCCCCAAAAAATGCCCTGAATTATTTATATTTTCACATAAATTTTAATAGTTTTTCAGAACTTGCTTGATTTGCATGCCACTCTCCAATTTTAAGAAAGAGTCATTTAAAATTTCTACAGTTTGTATATCAGCTATTCCATGTTGAGTCAAAAATGCAACTGCACTTATGAAGTCAAAAACCTCACTTTTATTTTTACTTCTGAGGAACTTGAAGAGCTAAAGCTTTTCTCTACAAAGTCAATTGTAATTTATACTAATTAAATTCTATGCCTTTCAGACAATGAAATAATAATAGCCTAAGTGATTTGAGAAAAAATACTCAGCTTTTGGCAAGTCCTGCTATTCTTTTCAAGATCCATCATCAGAAATTACTAAAGATTCCATACCTTCAGAGCCATACTTTGGGGACAGTATAAAACTGACATAGAAGTTAGAAGTGGAACCTCAAAGCATCCTTCCATATCAACTACATTATTAATAAGGTAAAGGAAAATGTAAATTTGATGAGCATCAGTACAGTCTAGCAATTAATGGTGATATTCTAAAGATATAACACCCACAAGGAGGCCCCCAGCTTTGCAGCCACCATACTAGGTGAAAGGTAAACAATCTCCAACATAAACATTTGGACATTTAAGCAAAAAATATTACCGGTTTTTTCCTGGTGGGACAAACTCCCTCCAAAACTCAGGTACTGAATCAAGACGCAGGGTAGAAGAGTAAGAATGTAGGGAGATTTTAGATTAAGTTCAAAATTTGGCTCTGCCTCTCACTGCTTGTACTTGAGCAGATTACAGGTCTTCCCCTCATCAAATAGCCATTGAGCACCTACTCTCCCAGGGGCTAACCTAGGTGAAGGCTACAAAAATAAGCCTATCTGGTAATTTAGAGACATAGTTTAGAACTTTAGCTTTCTCCGAGATAAAACAAGAAAAATACTAATCCCATTAATGATCAGCCAAGATAAAGTAGGCAACATACTTAGCACAAAAGAAAATGCTTCAATAAGTAACTTACTATTTTTATAATTTTCAACCAGGTTACATTAACACATGGGCTACATGATTCCTTCTAGCCATTGACAGTATACATTTGAAATGAAAATTTAGACTCATTCCATTCCACTGGCAAGAATACACTATAACCATTGGCCTGAACATATAAATGAACAATACTAAAAAATAGTTATAATTATATATTTTCTGTATGCTTAAAGATTGAGTAAGCATTTCATTGGCCTCATCTCTGATTCACTGAAAAAGTACAAAAATTCACGGTGTTGATATATTTACTAAACAACCTAATTTTTAATGTCATATATTCACCAGGTTGCCATTAAAAACTATATCCTAAAAAGAAGTCAGAGGAAATTGTACATTTAGTACCCACTGGTGATTCAAGAGTGTGGGGTAGTTTTCCCCCCATTTTCTGGTTCTCCATTTCATAACAATTAGTTGGTTAAATACAGGAATATAGCCAAGAAGTATTATTCTGTTTCACAGAGAATTACTGTACCTAATTCAGCAGTATGTGAGACTTCTATAGTGTAATGGACCTATTTTATACCTATCTTAAAAAGGTTGTCTCTTATCTTCTCATAGAGTAAGAGATTATTTTGTTGTTCAAAAGCCTAAGCCAGTGCCAGGCCTTCTAATAAGTGTGCTAATAACTTGAAATTACTTGAGAAGTGCCACAAATGAAAAAGCAATAAATTGTCAGTTCTTCTGAAACTATAGTTTAATGGCCCAATATTACTATTACCTTCATATCAAGATACTAATTTGGAGTAATAAATAGCTATAATAACAATGACATAAATTAAACAAAATAAATCATTCGCTTACCCTCTCAAAAGGTAATATGGTCTTAATATTTTTTCACTGAGGATCAAGTCTGAAATATACATGTATGAATATGTAAACTACAAAGTGCTAAATAAATGTACAGAATTAGTATCACCAGAGAGTCTCAGTATCACCAGACAGATCACTGTTACATATATTAAAAACTGTTGAGGTCTCTAGGAAAATTTTCTTCATATCAAATTAGTATAAAATGAGATTTTAATTAGAAAAAGGGCTTCTTGTCCTCCTCACTTTTGAAAGCAAAGAATAACGTAGAATTCCTTTCTCATATACAGGAGATAATAGCTTTTTGAAAATTACCAAAAGGCAAATACTCATTTTATTAAGTCCCTGAACAAAATGCCTCTGACATCTATCTATTGCTATCAGGCACAAAGACACTCTCTCTCACCCACAGGCCCCAAATCTCTCTTTTACAATGCTTTATCAATTCATCTGAGACGACATGGAGAAAGTCTAAGTTCAGTAATCATGTTGTTAACATACACCTTTACTACTTTTAATCTTTCTTTTAAGAAAGAAAGTATACTACCTCATTCAGAATAACTGCAGATGAAATTGGTTTTTGACAGGTTGTCAAGAAAAAGTATAACTATTCTAAACACTGAATGTTAACTAGGAAATACAGAGGAGTCACTGTATCCATCTGCAAGTATTGAGGATGTCATAAACTCTACAAGGTCATGGATTCTAGGGATTTTGAAAGCTTCAAGCCATGTGATATGTGGTACTAGGATATCCCAGAACTTCAAGACTGCCAAGAACCACTGGCCCAGACACCCAAAATATTTTGTGATATGACACCAAATGATGGTCCACTGAAGATACTGGTTTTGAAGAACATGAATGTATTCCATGTAAAATTGGGGAAATCTCTTTACAGAGTGACATAAACCTATACGTGAGAATGAGGGAGGAAACAAGGTAATAGTTCATGGTCTTTCCCATCCTTTTATTTCAATGTATGACCACAATGTTGCATTCTTTGCAAACCTAAGCCAAAATGATAAAACTGCTCCAAAGTCAGTTTATTCTCAGGTCTCAAGTGTAATTTTTAATCCTAGAGCGATCCATTAGTGCAATTTCATGAAGAAAGTTTTGTGTGAAGGAGCCTGTGTTTCACTGTGAGAGAGATACCAGAGATGGGAGTTTGTAATCCCATGGACACAGTGAAGGATGTCCACATATCTGGAGAGAAAGATGTCCAAGGCCCTACACAGGATAAGTAGTCAGTCACAAATTCGTAAACTATAAGGAGCATTTTGACCTTGAAATCAAAACATTTTCAAGGTTCTATTTGCTAGTTTGAGAAAATGGAGGTATGTTACCAAAATATAAGAAAAATCATGCAATTTGAGAGCATGCTAACAGTGCCTAGGAACGCAAGGCTAAGTAACCCACAGACCCTTCTCACCAGTAAAGCTGACCAACAGGACATTTTTATATAAGGTTCTGAGCCCCAGGAGGAGACGTTTAGATTAAAAATACACATTTGGGAATCGTATCATATTGGGGCAAGAGGTAGGGATAGTTAGGACTGAGAAGCATGATGAGGTCAACCAGGAAGGAATATGGCATCAACAGAGCTCTAGAAGAAGATAAATCCCTAAAGAAATGCCAGTGTTTAAGGAGAAGCAAAGGAGAAGCCTACAAAAGACAGGAGGCCTGCCAAGTACCAGGAGAGTGCAAAGGTTAGGCAGCCAATGGAGGATAGAGAGTCAGTGACAAGGGATTAAATAGCAAATGTATCGAAGAATAATAAAGAGATTGGAAACCCTTCACTGACATATTTATACAATGGGGAAAAGCAGATTTGAGAGTGGTCACATCTAAAGGCTTCTGGTTTTCCACAAATTAAAAGTCTGACAAACTGTAGAAAACAGAAGTAGCAAATTTGAGGGCAGTCTTAAATAGAGTGTGAAAAGTTTAGAATATTCACTGAGAGGAATTTACTTAAGGAAAAATTTCCTAGATTCCTTAAAAGAATAATTGATACACTTACTGCCTTTTAAATATGTAAAGAAGGTACATTTATTCAATAAAAAAATATTAAAGGAGATTATGGGAAAGGACAAGGATATGGAAGACAAACCTCTGACCTCGGGAATTCAACTGTGTTAATAATTTTCAATACAATGCAAAACAAGTCCCCAGAAAAGTCACAAATATTCTTCTATATGTGTGTGTCTTGTCTGGTGGTTATGCTGACCCATCCATACTCTTTTCTCTTTCAGTCCCTCAGGACACAAGGCATGTACTGTCAAGAGAATTTATGGAATTTAGGGGTACAGTCCATGGTATGAAAAAAAGTTCTCTCTTACCTTATTCTTTGGTATTACATATCAGTATACATGCTAGGAACATAGCTTAGATAATTAAGTAGAGAATGCTGACTTCCAAAAAGTACAGGTAGCTGACAACAACTAACTGAAGCTCTCAGGGAGCTGAAAAGCCTCGACTCTGCCTGTCTCTCATCTCACTGGGTAACATGCGCCCCAGAAATTGACTCTTGGAATCAACATAATCAACAAATGCCCACTGGGCAGGGCTGGGGGTTAAAGTGATATAAATAATAGCCCCTGTTTTCGAGGAGCTTCCAATTTAACTGGAAAATTACACCCAGCCCTGAGAAGCCCTAAATAAATTAAGATGTTATAGCCTGGTCAAGACAACTAGAGGGCAGTTAGCTCAGGGTTATGCCTAATTGTTAATGAAATTTGTAGTACAAATGGAAATGTATTAAAAGAAGAAAGAACATATCTCAGGAAAAGCTGGGAAAAAGGCAGGAACTGCACTATCTCTTAAACCTAGGTGAAGCCAGAGACCCCAAGCAGCAAAATGAAACCAGCCAGTCTTCTCATAGTTAGCACCCCCTTCACCATTACCACCAATAAACTCACCCCATGCAACTCTGAACCATCTGTGTTTCTTCAAAGTGAGTAATATCAGCCCTGACACTGCCAATGACTGGGACAGCTCTAATCTGGGAGGCACTTGTTTCAAAGATCAGATGTCTCACACTTTCTTTGTCCTTCCAACTTGCAAAAATAAGTAATTTGCCTAGAAGTTCCCCACATGGCTAAGGAGTTACATCATGTGCAGATGTTCACAAAGGTTGTATTTATTGTACTTTGTCCTTGCAATTTTCAAAAGAAAATAGCCGTGTTTATTCTATGTTATGTTTTCTGGGCCATTCATTTAGGATTGGATTGGAAAGTTTCTTTGAGTTTACATTTTTGCATTTAAAAACACAACAAAATAATCCAACATGCAACCAAAAAAAATAGCAATTTACCATAATTAGCACTCTTATAATCACTCAGCAGCAAGAAGCTCCCTTCCCTGATTCTCTACTCAATACTCCCACCTTTGCACAGACTCTGGGCAACATATCAAGCAAAGAGGCATTGGGATTGGCCCAGTCCTCCAAATATTCTAAACAATAAACAACCCTACCATTTCCCTTACACTCATTACTCCCACGTCAAGGAAATTCCATGTACCACCAAGTGAAGTTGTATTAAATCCTGACATTTTGCACTCAAATACCACTTCAAATTAGTTTGCTTTGGCTACCAAATTAAATCCCATAAGGCATTCCTTGTCAGGCTGAGGTACTGATACTAAAAATCACCCCAAATCTTTAGAAGGCCAACACTTCTCAGGCATTCAGTGAGCAGGGTTATCTATCCTACTTTATTTTCTGAGGTAGAACAAGAATAAAACCAGGGTTGGCGCCAGAGAAGCAGAAAAAGCTAGCATCAAGCCTAGACAGTGAGTCACAAATAGAATTGGGGGGTAAAATCAGAATTGACAGCAAGGATCCTGAATGAGAGATGTCAAGAACTTGAAGGTGAAACACCAGAACAGCATCCAGGAAACAACAAGCAAGGCTCTGAAGAGGGAAGTGAGCAATCAAAATGCAAACAGCACAGGCTAAAGCAGAGGATGCAGAGAATCTCAAAGAAGATCCAAACCAATGCCACACAGAAGTTAACGCCTTGTCCTCACTGGCTAATAGTTTTCACCCAGTCCTTATTGAGTAGAAACTTAAGAATATCATGCAAACCCTTCACCAGAATCTAAGAATACTTGTAGCTATGATATACCTAGTGCCTGTATGCTAAACACTTTATATACACTATCTCCTTTATTTATTTAATGTTTATTTTTAAGAGAGACAGACAGAGTGCAAGCCTGAGACGGGCAGAGAGGGAGACAGAAGCTGACCATGCTCTAGGTTCTGAACTGTCAGCACAGAGCCCGATGAGGGGCTTGAACCCATGAACTGTGAAATCACAATGTAAGCCAAAGTCAGACGCTTAACCGACTAAGCCACCCAGGTACCCCTACATTATCTCTTTTAAATGTCACACCCTCTAGACAGTTATTAATTTTCTATTTCACATATGAGAAATCCAAGGCCCAGAGAGATAATTTCCTTAAACTCACCACATTCAAAGGGCTCATTTCTCTATAATATGCTATTTATGATAAAGTTTGTGCAGATGAAAATGCATGTAGCTCTTTTTCATTCTAGAACAGTGCTGACCAATGCAATTGCCACTGGCCACAAGTGGTTACCAAGCATGTGAATTGTGACTACGGCCACATGTTGAAATCATAATATTTTTAATACATTAATTTGAATAAAATACATTGATACATTGTGAAAATTAACTTCACCCCTTTTGTTTTTTAAAGTGACTAACAGAAACTTACATATTTATATAAAACTTTTATAAAGAAATTTATATATGTACATATATATATGACCGAACTTACATTCTAGAATAGTGCTGACCAATAGAAATGCAGACAATTTATTTCTTAAAACTTCTTAAAACAAAACAGAACCTCCAAAGTCTTAGCTACAGAAAAACAGTATCCAGAAGAGAAAAATGACAACCAAATGCCCTCACTCTGCTCCCTTTTTTACCGTCCTCACTGGAATCCCTACTTAAGGCCACACCATCATGCCAGCATCTAAGTGTGGAAACAAACTCTTCTTTTGCTTCCTCTTAGAACAGCAAAGAAATATTTGCCTCTTCAAAAGGATATTTTAAATGACCACAATACAACAGAGGCAAATCACAGAAAATTCAAGAAACATTAACATAGACCTGAATACAAGTCAGAGGTTTCAATTCTGAGCTTAGTTAGCTTACATAAGAACTTGTGAGCCTCATCCTAGCTCAGAAAGGAAGTAATCCTCTAGGCCTGAGATCAGGGACCCAAGGACTTATAGAGTCTATGCTGGTTATATAAATGTAGTTCTGGTGTAGTACAATAGAGAGTAGTAGGAAGTCTGGTAATAGGTGATGTATGTCTGGCTAAAGGCATCAAATTTGAAAAAAATTTAAGATATTCTGTTGTAATTGCTGAGGTAACCATGAACAATCTTCTGTTGCAGTCTTAAGGCCATAGGCTTTAGTACACAGAACGAAAACCAAGCTAAGAAAGAATGAGGAAAGAAAATATGGAAGGAACGAGAGTGCTAAGAAAGGAAAGTGAGCATAAAATGTTCTGATTACTCCACAAAGTGGCCATCCCTATATGACCCAAGAAATCTGAATCATCAATTGACATATATAATACAAATCCTCTAACATTTCCCAAAATACTGTATGGATATGTGCTGATTATTATACACTATAGTCCCTAGAGGCAACCCTAATCCAACAAAGAAAAAAACTGGGAGGTTTTATTATTGAAGACAGCACTTTGAAAGCATGACTATGATTCTGTTCTCAATCTATGTGTCACATTCCTTTTTGTCTTATACCAGAGAAGTCAGAAGGATGTGATTCACAGAGACCGAATGGATAGAATCACGATCCTGACTTCCAAGTAGTTGTAACATTTTTCATTAATATTTTCTACACCACTTTCTCAGTAATGTAATTCTTAAGCAAATCAATGAGGTCAACAATAACAGGAACCTATGTCCTTCATGCAAGAAAGCCACAATCTGGTCACAGAAGAACATATACCTCTAAGGCAGCTATGCCCACCCCTGAAAGAACACTTAAGGACAGTCAGATGACAAAAGCTGGAGGCAATATCTTCCCAAACTTTCAAAAGACTCCAAAATCTGAGTCCTAAGAACCATGATTTCATAGTATTCAGAATAAAGGTGACAAAAGAAACAAATGTTTAAGTAAGAACTTTTGGAAGTGGCTCTGTGGTATAGTACTAGAAGCCCAGGACTGAAAAAAGAAGACTCATATGTGTGCCACCTCGATTGACCTGAGGCAGGACATTTAACCTTGCTGGACTTAGATTAGATAGCCACTGAACCACTAAAAGCACTAACACTGTAGAATTCTGTAATGGAGAAATTTGTTTCTTACACCTATTCTAAGCAATTGTACTCATGCCATGTAAGGACCAGACCAGTCTTTACTAGAGACAAGAAGAGTGATGAGATTTGGGCACTCCAGGAAATCACCTTTCTCTCCTCACATCTGTCCCTGGTGCCTTAACTTTAAGGTTGAGGACCCATGGGTAGAATTTGAGGCAGTATAAGAAGAGACATGTTAAAAGTTCAGCTGGAAGGCATTAAAGTCAAACTCCATTCACTTCATAATTATGCCATGGGCCATCACTGTCTTTGGATCTGATAATATATTTCTATTAATAGTCTAAAGCTAGTCTCACACCAAAAGTAAAGGGGAGGCCCAGAATATGGATATCACATTCACCGTACTGCTCCCCATAGCTCAAAGGTCCAAAAGTGTAGGAGTTTGAGCAATCACTGTGAGTGTCCATAGGTTGGAAACGCATTCTTTGGAAAGCCTACTTATCTGAAACTATAGGTCACTCTCAGTCCCATGAAAATGATTAATGCCACTCCAGTTACAGACTCTCTTGGTTTATCAATAAGGCTACCTAAAAGAAAAGAAGACATGAGAGAATTTTCCTCAAAAGAAGTTTCTGAAAAAATATTCTCATTGCTAGATTGTAGGACCTGTCATTATGTTCTCAAGACTTTACTCTAAGATTATCCTATACCATTCACAGATTCATTCAACAAGCATTTCAGCATCATTGTATGCCAGGCAAGGGATCTAAAGTTGGCAAAGAATTAGGCAAGGCTTTCATTCCCTAAATAGCTGCTTTCCAGTTGGAAAGACAGGCTATTAAAAAAAAACTTCTTTTATATATGTAGTATAAGAAAATGATGTGCCATGAGGCGCCTGGGTGGCTGTCAGTTGAGGGTCGGACTTCAGCTCAGGTCATGATCTCACAGCTTGTGAGTTCAAGCCCCGTGTCGGGCTCTGTGCTAACAGCTCAGAGCCTGGAGCCTGCTTCGGATTCTGTGTTTCCCTCTCTCTCTGTCCCTCCCCTGCTCATGCTCTCTCTGTATTTAAAAAATAAATAAACATTACAAAAAAAATTTTTTTAAAGAAAATGATGTGCCATAAGCTGGATGTGATTTGCAACTGCTCTACGATTCTATTTCCTAGACTAATATCATTTAAGGTTTAGAAGAGACCATAAATGTATACGGCCCAAACTATCCAATCCTCTCTACAAGATCCCCACCAAGTGGCTGTCCCACATATCCTAGAAATCACCATCACCAAACTCATTTTCCCAGTAGATCCTTGTCTCCCACCATGTAAATGAAGTCACAGTCCCCATCCATATGGGTATTTTTAAATACTATAGGACAGCTATCACCTTCTTCCTGATTGATCTAAGCTGTTCCCAAGGCCTTCAGCCCTTCCTCATAATGAAATGATATAAAAACCCTTTGCCACTAAGTTCACTTTTCTGGACAGGTTCCAGTTTGTCTATGTCCATCTTGAAAAATGAGATCCAGAAGTAAACATAATCAAGGGAAAATATATATCATAATAGCTTTAAAAGAATAGGCTTTGAGTTCTTATAGATCTGTATTAGATCCTCAGCTCTACAACTTCCCAGTGCTTGGCCTTCAGCAAGTTAATTAACTTTCCTGTTTCTTCATCTCACCTTCCACATAGTAGAGATCAGAATGTTTCATTACATTCCTCAAAGGTTGATTGTAAGGATTAAATGTGATGTAGTGTGTATAATATTTAGTTTGGTATCTAAAAGTTTAAATCAAAAGTTTAATAAATGGTAGTTCTTTTTGTATTGTTACTGTGTTTACTCTCCAGCTGTTATCTGACCAGCCCACAGTAAAGCATGACTAAGTTATATTTGAAGTTGTTTAAAATTTACCTGAAGACAGCCTATTATCTGTTTCTGCTTTTCATCTTTTGGTTGCAATCCTATATTTTTGCTTTTTTTATTCTCTGATTTCTTGGCTTGGTAACTTACCTACCTCTGGTTTCTTCTTTCATCCCACTTTTATTTAGAAAAAAATTCTAAGTGGGGACACTGAGCCATGTATCACAGTAAATTCAGTGTGTGGGTTCATGATAAATCTCTAACTCCCAATTGACAGGATCATAGTGAAAACTCCCCATTAATCTAAGATGCTCTCCATTTTTGCTTGAAAAATAATTAAGAAAGGATATATTTCACATTTGATGCTTCCTTATCCAAATTATGTACAGATGCTGCATGGAAATGTCTTCTTAATAGCTACATTAACTATGGTAAGTTCACTCACATCATTGTCATTCATGTCTAATTAACCTAAGTGCCCGACTGGGAGTAGTAAGAACTTGCACAAGGCAAGGAGACTGAGTCATGTGGATCTCCTAGCCCCCAGTCCTGCCATCTAAATCTACAAAAGATAAGAGAAGGAAAGCAAAATCAGTGTTCAAAATCAAGAGGAGTAATTGTCAAGAGAACCTGGCAGACTGCTTTAATAGCAGAGATCTGAAGTTGTTGGGCATGGAAACTTTCTTTTGACAAGGAAACATTTGTGAAATAATAAAAACAGTAAGAAAATGTATAAAATTGTCCCTATAAATCCAAACCTAGACAGTGTTTTGAAAGGAATGCGCAAAATTTTTTTAATAATTTTCTCTTGCCAGAAATTAAACATTTAGTTTTCTTTAATAGTAAAGTCAGAGTTATATCCAGTTTCTTGTGTAGTATCCTTGACAATAAGGCATCCAGATTGTGCTTGATTATGCCCACTGGAGAAGGGCTCACTACCTCACAAGCCACAGCACAACAGTGATAAAAAGTTTTTTGTTAGGCATTTACTCCATTTATTTGATTAAACTCTATACCCTCCCATAATACCTCCCCCCGCAAACCCATAATTGACCTGTGCTCTCTAGAGTGACATTGATCAGTAAGCTTTGCAGGTGGGAGATCAAAGGGAAGGAGCTGGTGGGTACTTATGGACAGTGCCTATTAAAGCAGGCCAGGCTACTTCTACATACTGGGGGACAATCTCTACTAGGGGCCTGAAAAACATAAGAATGTGTGATAACTGGGTATAGGTCTAAAGTCACAATTCCTACATCAGGCATGGATGTAAGGCCCAAGAAGCCATGCAGTAAAAAACAAAACAAAAAACAAACCTTAGCTAGCAGGCAGGCAGAGTCTAGCCTCATGGAAGAGAATCAATAACTAAGTTTTGTAAACAAAGGACAACTTGTTCAAGAGCTTCACAAATCATATGAATGAATACATGCAGTTGTAGAGAAGCAGTACTGGGTAGTTCAGAGATTCTCAAATTATTTAAGCCAGGCTTGTTTAAAATGCAGACTATTGCCTCCTTTCCTGGAGATTCTAACTCAGTACCTCTAGTGTCAGGCCCAGGAGGCTTTATATTTAGCAAGAGCGGGCTCTTTGGGAAATAGCAATGCCATGGTTAAGAGCTCTAGAGTCAGAAAGACATGAGTTTATACCTGCACTTTGCCAATCCCAAACATATTTCTTCTTTAGCAAAATAAAAATGATAATCACAGCTTCCATCTGTTTGGATTGTTATAAGAATTCAATAATAAAGTAAGTGTAAAGTATGTAACACACTGCCTATAGTGGCCACTAAGTAATTTGTAGCAATTATTATTTTTAGTTCTCATTATTATAACATATTGATTTTAACTTCCCCTCAAGGAATTACTTACACTTTCAAGACCACATTTCTCTCTTGGCTTCCTTATTTCTGATGCTCTGTATATCTTTGGAAATAGGGCAAAGAGGAACCAACCAAAAGACCTGCTAATTTAATATTCACTGTATCTTTCATAGACAACCCTTCTCCCTTGCCCAGACACTACCCTCCACATGCTCACTGCCACTTCTCCCATACAAGCCTTCTGGCATGTTGCACTTTTTGCTAGAAAGCCTTCTAAGTGACTTTCTTAGCAGCTAAATATTTTCCATCTGTGAAACACTCAGATCAACCATCACCTCCCCAATGCAATCTTTCTGATCATTGTATGTGTTCTCTAATTGTAATTGTATAACAGGCAATTTCTTCATTTATCTCATTTCATCATTGAGTCTAAATCTGTAGTAAGAGAGAGAAAGGGGGAAGTTGGGCAATGAAAGATAATCAATCACTCAACTCAAAACAGTAAGGTCTGTTTCAATTGCTGAATTCAGGCAAATGCATTTTGAGCCTAGCTTATCAGCATAATATCCTCAATTTCCTACGTCACTTTCTTGATGTTGACTCATGATAAAATTTCTTGGTCCCATTAGTTCATTAGCAATATGAAATTATTATATGCAAAATTTAAAAATAGGTAATAATCACAAAGGCAATTTTTGAAGTACTTGAAGCATTTTCAAGTACTAAAATTAAAATACCTATAGTATCAATATAATATATAATTGATAGACAAATAAGCACCAACTTAGACATTAAATGAGACACTGAATTGTGAAAGAATATTTTTTCCATTGACAATAAATCATTAGTAAGCATACTACATAAGATAGTCTAAGACTCTAATAACATAACAGTATAACAACAAGTTATCTATGTAGTAAGTATTAAATAGTAAGGTTAAGATGCTATGAACAAAAGGGCAAGTGAAGAGTTGCCAGAGAAGCCCTCACTAAAAGGATACAACTTAAAGAAGATGAAGAGTAGCCTAGTGAATACTGGGAGCAAAAATTCCCTCTGGAAGTGCAAAGATCAAGACTCAGGAATGACACTGGTGGGCTTACAGGCTAGTGTAGTTAGAGTAAGAGAGGAGAAAGGGAAAGCAGTGAGAATCATTAAAAAGAAAATGGTGGTCCAATCATTATGGGATTTTTTTGGCCATTAGAGGAATTGGTTTTTACTCTGTGTGACAAATAGCGCCACAGGAGTGTTCTGAGCAGAGGAATGACAAGTTCTGACTTAGATGTGAAATTAATCACTCAGGCTGCTTGATTATGATGTACCTTAAGGGAAGGCAGAAAACAGGGGGGCCAGTCTGGAGATTATGCACTAATCCAGGTCAAAATGATAGTGATTTAGGCCACCTGATAACAGGGCAGGTGGCAAGAAGCGATCAGATATTGGATATAATTTGAAGGTACAATAAGACCTACTAAGTAACTGAACATAAGTGTAAGAAAAAGAGTTCTCAAGGAGGACTCTAAGATTTGGGGACTGAGCAGTGGAAGGATAGAGTTTCTACTATGTGAGACAGAAAAGGCTATCAGCTGTGTATCAGCCCTCCATGGAAATGTTGGATTAAGCAACTCCATATCTAAGTGAAGAATTAGGGATAGAGATCTGAATCTAAATACCAGCTTGGGAGCCACTAGCATAAAGAAATAGATCTAGGTATGATGACTATGGGAGAGTATGAACAGAAAAAAGAAGAGGATTAAAGACTGAGCCCAAGACCTCACCAACATGGTAAGGTCAGGGAAAAGGAAGCAACCAGTGAAGGAGACAGAAAATAAGGTAGGAGAAAAATCAAGTGTATGATGCCCTGTAAGTCATATAAAGAAATTGTATCAAGAAATGTGTAATCAACTATGTCAGATGCTGTTAACAAATCAAGGAAGATGAGGACTAAGAAATGAACCTTAGAATTGGCCACGGAGAAGTCTTTGGTTATCTTAGTAAGAACAGGTTTCAAGGAGTGGTGACACACGGACCAGATGAGATGTGCTGTCAGAGAGAATGGAAGAAGAGCAAGATTTGTTGCAAAGGAATATAAAATAATAGAGCTGATGGGGAAGTGCAGTAAAAAGAACTTTAAAAAAAAAATAATAGAGAAATAACACCAAGTTTGTATACAGGGAAAATGAATCCACTAGGGAGGTGAACAACTGATAACGGAAAGAGAAGGGAGAATCACCAGTGTTATGTCCTTGGGAGGTGAGAGGAAATAGGAGCCAATGAACAAATGGAAAAAATCGCTTTAGATAATAATACGGATACATCTGTGGCAATGGTTCACAATGCTGTCTGAACAAAAATATCCTCCGGGAAGTCCTTAAAATATAATACCCTGGCCTCAACTAACCATGCAAGAGCAGAGGCATTACTAGATTTATAAGAGTCCCAGGTGATTCCAGTGAGCCCAGAGGGTTGAAAAACACTGCTCTATAGTACAAAGCAGGAAAGCAGATGAGGGGGTACAGGTAAATGTCTCAGTGGAACTTCAGTGTTGATCCTTTTTTTTTTTTCCTCCTCAATAAATCAGGAAGCAAGGCCATTAGGGAAGGGTGAGAATGAGGATGAGGAAGAGGTTCTGGACTATGAGGACAGAGAATAAATAGTGAAATGGGCATGCAGAGAGCAGAAGAGTAAAACAAGTGAAGAACACTATGCTGGCCAAGAAGCATTCCAGACCCTTTTGAGGTATATGGTTACAGATTTAAAGTGATACCAGTCAAATGGTTTTATTCTAACATCAATCAGCTACATAGGTATAGAAATAGAGCAGTTGAGTATAAAGAGAGTTGTGCTTCTCCAAGCAAGTATCGAGAAGCACAAGAAAAACAAGTGGGTCAAGAATGTATGCAAGGCAGTGAATATAATGATGGACTAGGAGATTAAAATCAAGTAAAGAGGGGCTCCTGGGTGGCTCAGTTGGTTAAGCGTCTGACTCTTGACTTTGGCTAAGGGCATGATGTCACAGTGATGAGACTGAGCCCTGCATGGAGCTCTGCATTGATAGTGTGGAGTCGGCTTGGGATTCTCTCTCTTCCTCTCCCCCACTCATGCTCACTCACACTTGCTCTCTCTCAAAATAAATAAATATTTTTTAAAAAAAAATTAGGTAAAGATTGGCTAAGAGAATAAAGAAGCTGAATGATGGTAAAAAGATGGTAGGATTAATGGATTGAAGATCCTGGAGGGTTGAAAGATTCATGAAGGATATTAGAAGGATGTCAGGATAGGAAAACAAATTAAATTAAAAGATCACCAATGGAAGCCAGAGAGCAGCACAGCTGAAATTGAAATTATATGTGGGCTACAGTTATTGGTAATGCAGAGGCCAGAGAACCACCATATGATTCAGTGGCTGAATCCTGATGTAGGAAGCAGGACAAGACTATAGAAGAGGAGTTTGAGAAACTTACCTGTCAAGTGTTGGAAGGATTATGTATATATGCATATTAAAACTGCCATGAATTAAAATATAAATAGTAATGGACAGTGGCATGAGTTAAAATTATCAAGAAATATGGAAGAATAATTCAAGGATCAGTTGATCAGAACAGTGAGAGGTAAAGGATCAAACAGTCTGCCAACATGGGCTTCAGCACTGGGGTGTTTCAGGGAGGTCAGAGGGAGAATGATCTACAAGTGGAAAAACTTCCCCAGCTTCAGCCTTGAGAGTAACAGAGCTATTGGAGGGGAAATGTCACCACCTGAGATAATCTGCAGGGGAAGCAAGATCCTCTGAAGAGTGAGTTAAAGCAACTGTTCAGAGCAAAGGATGTGAATATGGGGGCTGAGCTCATGATGGACCTTGATGGGCCCAGTGGAAAAGTTTTGGGATATGGGCAAGGGTAAGAGAAGGAGACAGAATAGGATACAGGCAAAGCTGATGCAAATTACAAGGTGGGAGAAGACTGGAGTCTTGTGGAGAATAACTTTAAAGAAATTAAGGGCCAACCTAATGGGTTCAAGTTTAAATGGGCTCAAGGCAGAATGTGATAGTGAGGCTGAGAGCATTTGGAAAGAATGGAAAAGAACCTGTGGTTCCCTCTAGACTCCTTCATGTATAATCAAGGAGGTCTGGAGTAACACGATGTTCTTACCCCTACTGTGGGTGGAATGTAGGCTCTCCCCTTAAAACTGAAAGTAAAGCGTCTCTTTAAAAAAAAAAAATGAGGTGGCGATGGAAACAGTGAAAAGAACACAGGATTGGGACATAGAACTCTTGAAGTTAAATTCCAACTACAGTAATTGGTAATCAAATAATTGCTTTTATAGATTCCATCATTTATTGACCATAATGACTCCAAAAAGATTTATGGTCACACAAGCTGTTGCTTAGCACATTTATTCAGTTTGTGTTATCCTAATCTCTAGCATACTCTTCTAGAAGATTTAGAATCACTAATAATCTTAATGATAAACATAAGCTCATTAAGCAGAGTCTGCAAGGGCTATGGAGTCAACAGGCCAATAGAACTGGAAGGGCAATTCAGTATCAAGAGCCAAGATGGGGCCAAGTCTTCAGAGAAAGTCCACCAGGCTCCCCCAGATCAATCTCCATGCAATTTCCACATAGAATTGGAGATACATCAACACAAAGCAAAAGAAGGCAAATGAAAAAGCAAAACAGACCATTTGATACTTCCTGGATGCCAAAACACTCAAAAAGTCCCTTGGAGTTTAGAATCAGCTCTGGGCAGAAGGAGGAGAGAGGGGGAAGAAAGGGGGAATAGAAGGGGAATATAAAATCCTCAAATCTGACTATTCACTCAAAGCAGACTTAAGTTTTAAATGAGAAGTGACTGTATAACCTCAAGTTGGCAAGATTAAATCTTTTTTTTTCCCCCTAGAGCAAAAATGAAGCCTCAAGAGCTAAACTAAGTTCAGAGAAAGGAACATACAGAAGCTTACATCTTTGTATCCCTTGAATGCTATGAAGCCACTTCAATAATAACAGGAGACATGCATTGAGCACTGAGTATGCGATAGCCTCTGTGTTAAATAGCTGACATGGATTATCACATTCCTCTTCAGAGCAAACTTATGAGGAAACACTATTATTAGATCGACTGTGCAGACAAGAAAGCTGAAACCTCATACCTACTCATAGCAAAACCAAGATTGTAACTGCTGGGTACAAAGCCCCTGAACCTAATCATTGTGTTCTATATCTGCCTCCATCTAGTAGAGCAAAACATTCATACACTCAATACTTTAGGATATTAGATTCAGTGGATATCTTCAAAAGACTTATTTTCCCACAAGATATAAATTCCCTAGGACCTTGGAACATATTTTCAGCATTTTTAGTTTTCCCTTATAGCATTCTGCATGAGGTAGGGGGTAACTTATGCCCTTAAATGGCAATGTCTGTAATCCAATTTGTCAGGTGCCATGAGGTACAATGGTCCACATGGGAAGAGCACTTCCTATGATAGCCTTGCTGATAAATCCTAAAGAGGATTGCATGGCAGAAGTGATTTGGTGCCAACATCTTAATAAATACAGTGAGAATCTATCTCCCACTTAGGCTTTGGGATAGTTGATTTGTTTGATAAAATGACTAGAGAGACCAAAAAGAGATCATTTATTTCCTTTTTTTACATGTCAAAATGGCTAATGAAATTATGCTGTTTAACATGTTCCTGTTCCTCATGCCATCATCAGTGTAATCATTATCATAAATTAGTATAGTTTCTCATAAGGAACTAGAGTGTATTATGCTAAGCTAAATAAGTCAGTCAGAGAAAGACAGATATCACAGGATTTCACTCATATGTGTAATTTAAGAAACAAAACAGATGAACATAGGGGAAAGGAAGGAAAAATAAGATAAAAACAGAGAGGGGAGGGAGACAAACCATAAGACATTCTTAAAAACAGAACAAACTGAGGGTTGCTGGAGGGGGTGTTGGGTGCGAGAATGGGCTAAATGGATGGCGGGCATTAAGGAGGACATGTGTTGGGATGAGCACCTGGTGTTACATGTAAGTGATGAATCACTAAATTCTACTTCTGAAATCATTATTACACTATATGTTAACTAACTTGGATTTAAACAAAATTTTAAAAAATATTTATGGTTAAAGTGTATTACCACTTTTTTTCAATTTTAGAATTACTAGAAACTGATCCATTTCATATGTTGTCTTTCAGCATTCATAATTAATCCCTGCTATGTGCACATCAAAATTAATCCTCATATTACCTATATTATATTGGAAATCTCAGATACCTTGGTTCACCTGATATATCAAAATACTTACTTTAATTTTAGATTCAAATATTATAGTAGTCCAATTCAAATCAATATAATAAAGAGGGCACAATGCCTGACCTTATGCTGTGTGAGCACATAGTAAGGTCCAGCTGCTGTGAAACTGGACACCGTTTAATGCCTTTCTGTGATTACCATATTATATGAAAGCCATAAATGAGGAATCCCCAAGCCCAAGGTTTATTTTTGTTGCAGCTTACCTGTGATCCTTTATGAAACCCTACTCAACACACAAAATCTTGGATCTGTTGTGCCTCTCCCAGAAGTTTCAAAAACTAAATTAATCTCCAGTATGGAAGGTGCTGTTTGACTCGAGCTGCATATATGTCCCTGGTGGTCACTGTCATTTTGTAATCTTACAAGGTCTTTTGTTTTAAATGCTCAGTGGGCTTACAGAGCAACTTTATCAGATGAATTATCTTCTTTGGGAAATCTTCTGGAACACAAAAGGTAATATACAGCAAACTAATTTTTGTATTAGGTTTGTGCCAGGAAATTTCTATATATAATCAAAGCTCTGTATATAGGGCTCTTGCTTGCCTACAAAAATGTATTTGAAGAGAATTCTGCTTTACCAATGTTTTCATTCCTTGCAAGTGTTATACCTAAGCCTAAATTTCCTCCTTTGCCTCATATCTTTTTTCACTTCAGCTACATCAAATAACATTAAAAATCACTGACTCATTTCAAATTAATTTTGTACCAAAAAATGAACTTCCTTATCTACAGTAATAAAATAATGTATATTACTAATGTAATATACAAGAAGCCCCCAAATGGTATTTTAAAGGGAGAAAAATAGTTTGTAGATTTTCCTATTGAGGGAGTGATCTCTGAAGGGGTACCACAAATGCTGTCTGCCGAGTGCATCAAGGATGGTGCACTTTGCAGCCAAAGACAAGGGGCTACGATCACATGACACGTTATTTTTCTTTGCTACTTGCATTTCAACTTTATAAAGAAACTTTGTGGTGGTGACCTCTTAATCATAGTGGAATAACAGCTGTTTTCCAAGGTTGGGAAATGGTGTAGCTAGAGTAGAAAGTGGAAAGCAGATAGTAGTACAGCAAAGAAAGGAAAGACAGCATGTACACCCTAAGTCTTCTACTGCCCCCGAAGAGGCCCCCACAACCCTTCTTTTCTATTCAATAAGCTCTAAGTTTTGTGCACCCAAGTGGTTCTGTTAACCTTCCTATACCCTTCCTCTTCCTGGCAGAGAGTCGACTCCTTAATATTTAATGAGAGTCTGTTGGAAATTAGTCTGTGTGGTAGACATTTTGCTACATTATGGAGCCACCAAATCAAATGTTAGATACTAGTAGGCTTCCCTAGGCCACAAGCTACTGTCTCCTGGGACTAAGGAACTATAAAAGTTGAGCTGCATTCAAGGCAACCATGGAAAAAAACAGAAAATTGAGTTTGCCTCACTGAGCTTCTTACCAAGTTCCCCAAACAAGTCCCCCAAACACAGTGAAAAAGATCCATTGAGGTCAAGGTAAAGAAGATACTTGTGTTCATGCAAGAAGAAATCTTTGTAAGCTAACATGAATTTGATTCATTTCTAGATTTATCTTAGATACTTCATGGCATCAAAGAAGAAATGCAGAATTTGGGATCAAACAACTGACTTCAAATCCTACTTCACGCTCTTACAGATCCTTAGCAAAAGTATTCTGAAAAGGTCTGAGCTGTGGTTTCCACATTTACTTAATGGGTAGATAAGAGCTACCTCATTAGTTTGTCATGAGGATTAAATAAAATAATGTACATAAAGTTCCTGGTGCAGAACTTTATCCCAGGGTTTGAAAAATTTGTTACCTCTTTATTGGTCAAAAACTATCCAAAATAATAGTAGCATCCATTCCAACAGTAGCAGATACAGTAAAAATAACAATGACCTACTATTGAATACTTTACAGGCTAGTCACTGTGCCAAGCATATGGATATAGTATTTCTAAATCTCATTTAAAAAAACCTACAGTGTGAATACATTATTATTTGACAGAACAGTATCCCTGGTAAGTGATACAAACAGCACAGAGAAAACTGGACATGTAAAGGATATCCCATCCGTTGCTTTGAGTCAGGGTTCCACCAGACAAATTAGCATCTAATTTGACTTCAGAAAAGGTAAGTAACTTCTCCAATGTCACACAGCCAAGAACTGCCCAATGCTCGTTTTCATCATGTATTCTAAACGTAATAGTTTTCCTTAGTTTATGTAACAGATCTCAAAACCTAAGTGAAAGAGATTTCTGGGACCCAAGTAAATCTATACAAACTCACCACCCTAATTCCTGCCGCCACACTGCCCAAGACTCCCCAGAACTCCCCTAACCAGAAACCCATGGAGTAGAGTAAAGTAGTACTACCTATCAGAGAAAGAAGGCCAGTGCCTCTAGCTTGATTAGAAAGTCCCAAGAGGCTAGCTGACAGTGACCCAATGTCACAAAACTTCCACTCAAAGAGTTTGGAGACTTAGAATTGAAGAATAAAGCCTAACGCTCACAACCGCCAATGACAATGAAGTAGGTAGTGGAGGAAAGCAAATGCCTCTTCAGGAATTAAGGTTGAGACCAAACACCAATTGAAATGACCTCAGCAATGAACAAAATTACTATAAGAAAATGAAAATCTACTTCCTGTACCTTTTTATCAAGCTAAATTGAACTCTGAGATGATACAAAGTAACCCCTGGGCCCATATATACCTACCAAATAGATGTTCATTTGCCTGGGAAAACTCTGCCTCAAAGCAGAGATAACTGTCCTCAACTTCTCCAGATGTTTCTTCATGCTGCTATGATACCTGACAGAGACATTTCTCTGTATGTCAAAAACTGTTTTTCAAATATTGGAGATGAGCAAAAGTTTCTCTGGAGAGAAACTTCCACATCATCACTCCTGACATTTATCACACTGCACATCCAATGGCTAACTCAGGAAAGTGATAAGAGAAACACCTAGATCAGAATCTAAATAAATAAAATAGATTGATTTTTGCAAGAGTCTCCACTTCTCAAGAGGATCTCTTTAAATAACTGCTTCCTCACCACAGTTAATGTGTGATTCTATTTACATAGCCCTTTTGGGGAAATAGACTTAATTTCTAAAGAACACCTGTATGTATGCCTCCGATCAGATAAGATTTATGAAAAAATGAGTGCATTTGGCTGAATTCATAAACATCAACTAAGCATGACATGAGTATATGAAATAACTAATTATTGACTGTATAACACCATCGACTGAATCAGGATGAAAAATGGAACTACAAACAGCTATATGCAAAGTCCTAAGTTTTACTAATATTCCTTACCTTGAAAAAATGTTAACTCTAGGAGAGTGTGTTTTATTTTTAGAATGTCTGGTTTCTGACAACATTATCCAGAAATAATCATTCAATAGTGAATGCCAAGAAACCCGAGTACTAAAATGATAAGAAATATTTCAAGCTACCTTTCCCAGAAATACAATCTGTTTCTCAATTGATGGAAATTCATCATAAGCAACTGCCTAGATCATAGTTCTCCAGAAAACTTCATCATGCTCTAATTCATCAAAAGCCACCAGACCAAATTGCCATTTAATCCCTGAATCAATGAAATAATTCATGTAGCTATTTATAAGTTTATGAACACCTTATCAAGTATCTGATGTGCTATGCCACACTAATTTTAAACTCCATCTAACGTATCAGAAACTCTAATTCTTGACATATACTTACTTTCATTATGGGATTTGCACAAGATTAAAAACCATGGCTTTAAGAAAAATACAAGGGTTGCCTGGGTGGCTCAGTCAGTTAAGTGTCCTACTTCAATTCAGGTCATGATCTCATGGCTTGTGAATTCAAGCCCCGCATTGGGCTCTGTGCTGACGGCTCAGAGCCTGGAGCCTGCTTCAGATTCAGTGTCTCCCTCTCTCTCTGCCCCTCACCAGCTTGTGCTCTGTCTCTGTGTCTCTCTCTCTCTCTGTCTCTCAAATATAAATAAACACTAAAAAAAGAAAGGTATGAGATTCTTCAACATATTACTTAGAAATAGAAAAATGGTAAGCATTTATCAAGAAAAAATTTGCAATAAATTAAAAGAATCATTTGTTTGAAAGATCAACTCTTGAACAAAGCACAAAGAGAAACAGAAGCAAAAACCCCGGGGTCCCCAGCAGGGACCTGCTTCTCACTAGTTGATTAATCTTAGGCAATTTGGATTCCAAATTCCACATCTATAAAGTGAGAAAAAGTACAATTTCTCTCTTTCTCATAGACTTTTTTTGTGGAGCAAATGGGATAATTTAAGAGATACATAAAAGTATGTAATGTTATTATCAAGGGCATTTTCCAGTGACTGGAGAGGAGCAGCAAAATACATCTGGTGGCTGCCTCTTCTTGCATGGCCTTTCTCTCCACCCACTCAAAACAGAATACCAAAAAATAAGTTATCACCTGAAGTAGGACCCAGAGAAAAAGACCAATTCTCTGGCACTGAAATGTTCACTCTGGGGGCAGTTACTAAATGTCACAGAGCCTTAGTATCTCTTTCTAAATGGAACAGTTTACCTGACCCCACCTATGCAGGCAAATGACAATAGATTTAATAGTGTTATCTCACATGGCTTTCTGTCTGTAGAACTGGCTTTAGAGATAATATATTTAAAGCAGATAGCCTTGTGCTTAGCACATTCATTTACTCAACAAATAATCTTTTCTAGTTGCTGTAGATATAATAGAGATTGGAACAGAAGAACCCCAGGCCCCACTGAGCTTATATTCAAGTAAGAGAAGAACAACCAACCAAATAAATGGGTAAAATATACAGTCTGTCAGATGATGGCAGCACTTGCTCCATGGACATGCAGCCTGTGCAAGTTCACACAGCCCTGAGCTCAAAGAATCTCTGTTTGATTTAATCTTCTACTGTTGTCATCTTGAAATTCTTAATGTTTATTCAATAAGGGGCCCCATTTTCATTTCCTAGATGGTGGTAGATGCTATGGAGAAAAATAGTGAGAAGGGATTAGGGAGATGGGAGGCAGGCAGTGATCACCAGGGCCTCGACATGACATTGCACATTTTGAACATGACACAAAAGTGCCTGGCAGAAGGGGCTGATAGGGGCCGAAAACCACCTGGAGGAAGGGGACCTGGGTTTCTCTGCACAAAATTGGCTCCAGGAAGCTGGCTTTAAGTGGGGACAATCATACATATGACAAGGTGCCAGAGGTACCTTTAGATGCCGTAGTCTAGCTGCCTGTCTTCTTGTCCATCTGTGAAACAGAGAGCCATGACCCAAGAGTGGGTACCCACTGTCTTATTTACACAGAGATTCCAGTTAAGCTAGCAATGGGCCTGCCAGTTAAAAAAAAAGGTATCCTGAAAAGGTGACACTTGAATAAAGGTCTGAAAAGGTGACCAAGTGAGTTGCACAGAATGGAGTAAGAGAACAGTAGGCCAAGGGAATAAGGGCCAAGTGAGTTCAAAGGTCTTGAGACAAGAGCTTGGTTCATGTTCCTCAAACAGTCCCAAGGCCAATAAGCCCAGAAGATGGAAAGGAAATCAGATCAGAAAGGCAAGTAGCCTTGTGAGGCCATTATCAGGTTTCATTCTAACATGGGAAGCCATTGGAGTTTATACAAAGTATCATGTTCCAGATTCTGCACTGAGAATGTAATGAACTGAGCAAGAGTAGAGACATGGAATGTAGTTAGTCATTATTTAGTTGAGAACAATGGTAATTTAGACCAGGATAGTAGCAGAAACAAAGTGATGAGAAGTGATTTAAATGTCGGACATATTTTAGAAAGTAAAACCAACAGGATACTGGATATGAGAGGAGGCAAGAATGACTCCAAGTTTCTTGTCCAGAGGAACTAGAAGGATAGAGTTGCCATCGACCAAAATAGGGAGACTGCCAGAACTTCCTGGTGGGAAATCAGGAAATCAGTTTTAGATACATTATGTTGGAGATGTGTATTAAACATCACACTAGACATCAGAGTAGGTCTATGAGTCTGGAGTTCAAATAAAGGTCTGAGCTAGAGATTCAAATTTGGTAGTCATCAACATGTTGATGATATTTAAAGTTATGAGACTGGACAGGATCAAAACATGAGTGATAAAAAGTTCCAAAGACAAAGATATGAAGCCTTTCAACATTTAGAGGTCAGTGATATAAAAAGTAAAGGAAATTGAGAAGGACCAGCTAGCTTAAAGGAAAACTGGGAGGGTATGTTGGCAAGAATCCCAGGAAAATATGTCCAAGAGAAACAAGAGATCATTGCACCACATGATGCTTAAAGGTCAAATAAGACAATGAATGAGAACTGATCTTTGGATATAGACACATGGAAGCAAGAGTAGACCCTCAATAAATGGTGGTTTTATGGTAAATATTGTGGAAAAACTGCTCTTATCTATAAACTACTTCATGAAGCTACTAGAATGCCACAGTTGTGAGTTTATCATTCAGATACATTAGGGGAAATTGCATTCATTTATTTAAGGGGAAATAGTTTAATGCCAGGTCATTCCAGACAAGAGCCATTAGCCATATTTTAAATGAATTTTTAATTAATTTTACTTAAATATAATTTAATTTTTAATTTAAAAGATATGACTGTTATTAAAATTTTTTTGTGTATGTTTTGAACATGTACATGAAACTATTTTTAATTGTAAGTTTATGAAATTGAAATATGGTGCTTTCCTTGTGTTTAAAATTTGGGGTCTAGAGGCACCTGGGTGGCTCAGTTGGTTGAGCCTCTGACTTTGCCTCAGGTAGTGATCTCACAGTTCTGTTCATGAGTTTGAGCCCTGCATTGAGCTTACTGCGGTCAGTGCAAAGCCTGCTTCAGATACTCTATCACCTTTTCTCAACCCCTCCCAGATTCATGCTCTCTCTCTGCCCTTCCCCAACTTGTACTCTCTCAAAAATAAATAAAACATTTAAAGAATTTGGAGTCTTAATTAAAAAAAAAAAAAGAGAGAGAGAGAAATTTGGAGTCTGAATTACAAATGCTATCACTAAATTGCACACCCAAAATTTAAGACTTAGTACCAAAACATGAACTTAAAATATGTCATGAATAATTTTTATATTGATTATATGTTAAAATGATAATATTTAGATGTTAGGTAGATAAAATATATCATTAAAATTAATTTCAACTCTTTCTCTTTACTTTTTTAATGTGGTTACTAGAAAATTTTGAATTGCATACTGGCTCCCATTATATTTTATTGGACAGTATTAGTCTAATGGATTATGTTGTAGGCAAAATTAAGTACTGCAAAAATTAAGAATTTTGTCACCTGTTTCATTACAAGCTTCTCTACAACAACTGAAAGACAACCATGTACTAGGGACCACATGATGGTTCCTGTCTGAAAATTGGCATGTAATCTTTCCATTCTGTCTGCTCATTGGAAAGCCCCATCTTATTTCCCTAGGCCAATTTCTACCTACCCTTCCAAAATTCTACCCCAGCAAAATATGCTCTAAGAAGGTGAATTTTCTGATTCCTGAAAGTCAAGGTTCCCCCTGTCTCCCTGCATATACATGACAGTACTAGTACATTATGCTTTACATGTCTGTGTGCCCTACAAGACTCCTCAACTTAAAAGCAAGGAAGTGTCATTCATTTTTGGATCTCACGAGTTTAGCACAAGTCTTGATGTATGGTAAGCCTCAAAAATACTTGTTGAATAAAGAAGTGTGCACAAAGTATAATGGTAGTGTAGATATATAAGGATATATACATGCATACTTTAGAGAAACTCATTTATTCAGCTGTAAGACTTATAGCAACCTCAAATACCTGAAAAGCAGTCATGTAATCCAAAAGAGAAGAGAAGAGAAGAGAAGAGAAGAGAAGAGAAGAGAAGAGAAGAGAAGATGCTAAGAATGACTGAGTACCCAGGCACACTGACGAGAATTTTTCATTTAATCTACACAAGAACTCTTCATTATAATAACCTTTAACAGTTATTGAGTGTTATTATTTTCCAGATACTGTGGCAAGCACTTTACATATATTAATTTTTTCCATGTTCACAACTCCATACTGTGGGTTCGATTATTATTCCTGTTCCAAAAGAAGTTAAGTAACTTACACAAAATTACACAGCTTGCAAGTGTCAAAGCCAAGTTTAAAATTAGGCAGTCACTAATAGTTGAGATCTGAAGTAAGTATAACCTTACTGCAAAGGACTTCTAATACAAACATTTACAAACCTGGAAGCCAAGAGAAATCAACTGGAGGTAAATGTTGACCACAGACGCATATGAGGGCAATTGTGAGTCACAGGTTTTGAACCAACTCTCTACCATCAACCCTCTTAATCCATAGGAAAGGTGGGAGCTTCCTTGGACTAGAACCTACTGCTTTCTTATTGGCTATACAATCTAGCAATCATGTTCACCTGGCTTTTGCTAGACTAGAGTTTTGCATTCAAAGACCAAAATCACAAATTAGATGCCAAAAGGGCTGGGGTGCGGGGGAGAAAGAAAGGGCTGAGGAAAAAATAGTACTAGATGAAGATCAACTACTGAAGTTTGACGTAACAAAAAAGAAGTCAGAAGAACCATCAACTCAACAGGAAACTGAAGAGATTTGGTGCAGGAGAAGGCAGCTTCACATACATGAATTTTCCCCCAAGGGCTCCATGGAGCACAAGAGAAAGAGTGATGTTTACAAAATGATGCCTACAAAAACGATCTTACCAAGAACAGGCTAAATCGTTTTTGGTTTTTTTGTTTTTTAACAGGCAAATACATACTTTAAAGTTGTGGTTTTTTTTTAACAAAATGGTAAAAAGAAAAAAAGTCTGGTATTTTAAAGAGAAGAAATATCAGCAGTATGGACTATTCTCTACCCAGAAAACCTTACAGACTGAAAATAACATCAATCAAGAATTAGTGTGAGTGTGCATGCCTGCAATAAATGTGCACGTTTACGTAGCTCAACAGTTTGACAACTAACCACTAGATGTGCAATGGAAATTAAATAAGCCATGGGAGTGAGGAGTGGGGGAAAGTCAGAACCACATGGGAAAGCCTAGGCAACTTTATGTCTGGAAAACAAAAGATAGGAAATGAAGGACATGGAAGGAAAGAGAAAAGTAAAGATGGTATCAACAAAGGAAATATAGTTTCTCTTTTTTTTCTTCTCCAGATGACATTGAGGTATATACTACAAATTTCAAAATAAGTCTGGAAATCCATACACACAGCTAAAATTTTGCCACAGTTTCATTCATGGGTTCTGGAAGGACTGTCAGTGATGCCACCTTTGGTGCCCTTCGAATGATGATCCACGATGATGCCCTCACTCTTTTAGACTCATGTGAGACAAGGACACCCTTTCAATAGGATTTGGTGCTACAGAAAACCTTGGCAGTAATATGTAATCATGTCAATATTTATTATATCCTATTTCCTCTTTTTTTTAAGTTTATTTTGAGAAAGAGAGAGGGGGGAGCAAGGGAGGGGCAGAGAGAGAGAGAGAGAGAGAGAGAGAGAGAGAGAGAATCACAAGCCGTCTCCATGCTGTCAGCATACAGCTCAACACGGGGCTCAAACCCACAAACTGTGAGATGATGACCTGAGCCGAAACCAAGAGTCAGACGCTTAAGTGACAGAGCCACCCAGGCGCCCCTCCCCTATTTCCTCCTAATGAAATATCAATTGAGACACTTTATACTCAGTACCTGTATGATAGATCAGGTATACCCAAGAAGACTAGAAGGAAAACACTAGCTAAAAATAAAAAGTCCTGACAAAATGCTACTTGGTTCTTACTACTTCCCTGTCAGAAACTTTGTGGTTTTTCTAACAGGATAAAATATGTTGTCTGTCAGAGACAGTCCAACTTTCCATAAATCTTTAGTTTGGCCCTGGGGCTTTTTTATTTTGTAAATAAGTCACTGTTCTAGGTGACTGTTGCATTAAACTGATTTTAATTTTGCAATTGTGAAGTGTCTGGAAGGCGGGATGAGGAGAGAAGGCATGCCACAAACTACAGAGTTACAATGAGGTGCTGACTGCTTGGCCTTAACTTTTAAGGTCTAAGAGTGTAAAAATAAATCTGAACATAAGGAGGTTTTTGTTCAGATGACCAAGCAAAATTAGTTGAAGCTACACCTTCAACTAGGAGTTAAAATAAACCCATCAACTGCAACAGTGGAGGTTAAAAGAAAATATGGGTTAGTAAGGGGCACGTGGGTGGCTCAGTTGGTTAAGCGTCCGACTTCGGTTCAGGTCATGATCTCACAGTTCGCGGGTATGAGCCCTGTGTCGGGCTCTGAGCTGACAGCCTGGAGCCTTCTGATTCTGTGTCTTCCTCTCTCTCTGTCCCTCCCAGGCTCGTACGTTGTCTCTCTCTCTCTCTCTCAAAAATAAACATTAAGAAAAAAATTTTTTAAATATGGGTTAATAAGTTTAGGTTATGTACAGTCAAACATTGTGCTAAGGAAATAAGGAAATCGCCCTTAAACAGAACACTGGGATAACTTCCAATTGTGCAGCTTAAAATAAAGGTATCCTGAACTCCAAAGTATCTTCCAACTGTCTTCCTCCCAAAATTCACCGTGCCACTGCAATCTGAACGCCCAGTCCCCAACTCACACAATGTCAGAAATAAAAGGGGTCCCAGCTACCATTTACACCTCCCTGTGGTACAGAGAAAGACACTGAGACCCAGAGAACTTAAGCTACTTGCTCGAGGTCACACAACAGTATTAATTAGAATTAGGCCCAGACCACTTTCTGCCATACCACACTGGCAAAGCCAGTTGGTTAATCATTAGGATTAACATCCAGCTATGTCAACTGCTGTCCCAATTTTGTCATCCATCACCACCTCTTTCTGCCACAATCCTCCAATCCTGATCAGTCAATAATCAGCATCAAAATTAATCAGTAATTCTATTTCAAATGCCTGAATTCTCAATTAAGTCATACCTCTGCCAAACTAATCACTGTGTGCACCTATTACGGAAACTGGCTGCTCTTAAAGTTTAAGGCTTCAGTCTAATATTTCTGCAGAAGCTGCAATATTTACTTCATAATACAAAGGAAAAGTTAAATATGGCTTCACTAGCATACACTTGAGAAAGACTGCAAAGTGCTTCAAGCAATATAATAACCTAAGACGGCCAAATCCAGGGTAGCACTTGGACTTCTTCCTGGTGTTACTGATGCATAAGTGGTGGAAAAAATGGATGGCCAAAGAAATATTTCTCATCTCTATTTCATTTTTTTTTCTGCTTTTTATGTGCACACATGCCTTGTCCCAAGTGTCTGCAAATACTACCATCTATCAAAGTGATGATTGATAGGAAGGCAGACAGGTGGAGGCAAGACAGATATCAGGGCTGCCCATTTTCCACCACAGACCATGTGGGTAAAAATAAATATCTAACCTGTCAGTCAACAATATTACAGTGTTTTCATTAATTACTTTTCTCTACTCATTAGGTAATGAATATGAGATTTTCAGACAGAAAAAAATAGGACTATGAACAAGTAAAATTGAAGACTTATATCAATTTTTTTCCATCCTCAATTGGCTTTGCATGCACCTTTCAGAGGGTTTATATTTTTATTCCTTGTTCTTGTCATCAATTTTGCTTTTAATTAACTCAAACTGGCTTGTTCTTTTCCGGATTTCCAGTAAACACTTATCTTGCTGGGATCGATATAAAAACATCAAGAACTGACAAGGAGTAGCCACTGGAAACAGAAAGATTTTCAGAAACACAATACTTGCACTCTACTATTTACAGAAAGGAAAAAAAGCAACTGACCTTTTCATCTCTACATATATAAGCTTCATGTATCTACAGTTTGGTTTTCCAATTTGTTAATCTTTAGGATTCTTTTTATTGCCTGAAAAACTGCATACAGAAATTTATGAAATAGATGAAACTTTAAGCGAAATTATTTGCATGTCTCAGAATGAGGCGTGCTCTCTGACTAAATACATGATTATGTATATATGATGATGTATGTGGCCATATAAAGAATTAAGTGCCCGTTTTTGGACCCAAGATCAACTTTTTTAGACCATTGCTCCTCTTTAATATTTTATAAAAACAGAAAGATACGATCTGTTAAAACAACCTAGACCAATTTTTAAATATGTCATTTTATACTGAATAGCACAAGGCTATGTCTTTCACCAGTTACTTTACTTAAGTGAACATCAATTTTGGAAAAAAAAAAACAAACACTGATATATATAATATATAGGAATCTCTGGAGCTATTAGATGTATGGGTCTATATGCAATTTTCACTTACTTTTAAGTTCTTATTAGTTGGGTACTTAAATAGGAAAAATAGACTGTCTTTGTTTTCGGGAACTTTACAGTATTTCATGGGGATGAATGAAATAGGAATTAAAATAAATAGTAGATAAGGGAAAATATACATGTTTGTGAGATGCATAAATAAACTATTTTAAGAGTCCAAATGAGAGGGAAAGGACATATCTGGTAAAGGAGATAAGAGAGAGATCCATGTAGGAGGTAATATTTAAGATGGACCTTGAAGGACAAGAAGAATTATGTCAAAGAAAGCAGTAGGGGGAAAGTTCTATGCTGAAGACACAGAATAAACAAAGGCAAGGAAGAGTTAATGTACTCAAAGAGCAGAGCAAACTGGGGGCTTAGGGAAAGCGGTTTAGCTGGAACATATACTATCAGGATCAGTGTGAGACAAAACCAATGCCTTGCTAGATTTTTACTTAATTTAGTAGTCAAATAAGGAGTCACAAAAATGTACCCAAACCCAAACTGTGACTCTTCATCCCATTTCTCATGTTTATCATTTCTTCCATGAAGCTTAAGTCTTTTCTGGAGATCAAAGAAGCCACATATACAAATGCAGCCAGTCCCGCGTCCTGAGAACCCATCACCTCCTGAGCACTAGGCAAAGGCACTGTTTGCACTTTCCAAGAAATGACACTCCCCTTAGAAAAGCCCTATAACTTTGTATTACCACCATCCACCTAGTCTGTATTTTTCAGCTAGTTATTCAAGTTGAATTACAGGTGTTTGTAACAGGAAGTTAAATGCAAAAGATACTAATCCACTGCAAAACAGGTACAAGTCAGCACCAGCTTTCAAGTCAAGAAAATAGTTAAGTAACAGTAACTCAAAAAAGGTGTAATTTCAGTGAAATTACGTTGCAGGATAATAACAAATGAAATACAGCTATGATTCAGCTTTTGTCGAGACTAATAACTACTGCCAATCACTCACTGAGAAATTCACATTTCTTACAGCTTCCATCATCATTTATTTGCTACATTTCTGTGGGAGTTTAGCTTATAAAAAATGTGTATGATTAATAATCAGTGGCTTCAGCTAGGAGATATTTGTTAGTAACACATACAACATAACAGTTTCATGATTTCTATACAATCGGGGGTTGGGGGAAGGCAGGAATGCTGTCTCAGTATCTTCAAAAGTACTTCATCCAGCAAAACACCAGGGCCTGGTTAGACAAACCCCAGAAAGTCATACATCACAAGGACACAGAGAGAACAGATGGAGTGTGACAAAATCAGACACAGAGATAAGGCATTCCATTGATAAATCACTATACAGGCAATTTTTTTGAAAACTGTATTTAAAAAAGGACATCCTTTCTTAAACATACCATTTCCTGAATTTATTTAGAAATATGGGTTTAGGGGGCACCTGGGTGGCTCAGTCAGTTGAGCATCCAACTCTTGATTTTGGCTCAGGTCATGATCCCAGGGCCGTGATCTCATTCTGAGCATGGAGCCCGCTTAAAGTTCTCTCTCTCTCTCTCTCTCTCTCTCTCTCTCTCTCTCTCTCTGCCACTTTCCCCCACCCATGTACATTCTCTCCCTCTCTAAAACAAATTATAAAAAAAAAGAAAGAAATACAGGTTTAGAAATGAGTTTAAGGGAGATGTTAAAGTATGAACTTATAGCACCTGCAGAGCCACTAATAGGAAGTAATAAAGTGTTAAAAATAAAGGTTTTTACAAAGTCCACTCAAGAGTCTAGGGAGAATACTTATCTTTTTCTTTGGGTGGGGAAGGTGAGTCAGTGGAACACTATATTATATAGCATTTGGAGTTTGTAATATATAAATCTAATTTCAAGTTAATTGCTCAGAAAATAAGAGTCATCTCATTCACAGTATAGATTTGACAATGGTCAATTAGCATCTACCCCATGTGTGTAATGCTCCTAGCTTAACTTTATTATAAACTTTTGCGGGGTATGTGGGGGTTCTGACATAGTGGCAGGGAGAGGATGGGCTGGGATGGGCTGAGCATCACCAGTGGCTCAGAGAATGGTGGAATCCGGGAAGGTGCTGTGGCCATGACCACTGTTCCCTGAAGTCCAATCTTGCAGAGTCTCCTGAGAGGTAGGGGGTGGGCAGAAGGACGCCGGGGTGAGAAATAGCTGGGTGCCCCAGAAGCTAGAGTCACCTTTTCTAAGAATAAGGAGTTTGGCTCACACCACTAAACACAAAACCCAACGGTCATGGACCCCCACACCTGCCTCCTGGCCCCAAACAGAGTCACAGCACAAGGGTGCCTCTGCCCAGAAGCTTGGCTGGGTGCCAGAAGTCCTGAGGCCCAAAGGCAGTGCAGGAAGGCTACACCATAGGCTAGAATAGCGAATAAACTACACATGTGCCAACCCCAAATCTGCAGCCTTCCAGGAGAGAAAAAGGCTTGGAGTAGCAATGGTGGGCTTGCAGAACCCTGGGGCCCCAATCCCACCTCTGCTAAGGTCCAAGGCCAGAATAACCTTAACATTCCATCCTTGGGACCAGCTGTTCCTCCCTGCAGCTATGAGGTATCTAAAATTCATCCCTAGAGAAGGTAGCTGCTTCCCCCCACCCCACCCCACCCCCACCCCAGAGGCTTTCCCCTAAAGAGCAGCCTCAGGGCATTACTCTCTCTGACCCAGTTCATTCACTAGCACCCTGTGAGAAGTTTACATACATAGGAAAAGTACCTGGGGTATTACTGCTTCAAAACACATAGGTGGGGTGGACCAAGTTGACAAGACAGTATTACTTTGGGGAGTAAAGTGGACAGAACAGATAATGAGCATCCTTTATGGAACTTTGCCTAAATGGTGCTTACTTTTATTTGAGTGATCTACCTATTACAGTGTTAAACATACAGTAATCTCAATTTGGTGCAAAAAAAGGGAAATTCATGTACATGAATGACACTAAGCAACTTGTAGTATTTGAAACCAGAACAGACAAAATAAATAAATAAATAAATAAATAAATAAATAAATAAATAAATAAAACTCTAGCTATTACATTACTACAGAGATATTGTGACTTCAGGAGGTTTTTCTCATAGAAAGCCCTATTTCAGGGTTCATTTGATCTATAGGAAATCATTAAACCACAGAAAAAAATTAACCTGAAACTTCATGTATTTTTAACTCTTAGAAGCTTACCAGGTACCAGGGTAATATAACTTTCCTAAATATGCAAATATCATCATTCCAGTAAAGAATATTGTGAGAGTCTTTAGGTATTAGACTACAGTATGTGGAAATAATATTAGCTCTACTATAAATAGTGTCAAATTCCCCATAAATAAAAATAAAATGTCTAGCTTATAAACTTACTGGTTGGTATTTAATGCTTCATTTGGAGAAAGTGTTAGCTAACCTAGATGGGTTGGTCATATACTGTTAACTATTGTAATTTAGACAAAAAAAACCAGAGCACAATATTATCCTATGTTTACTGTCATATGATAGATGTTTCTAGAAAAATTTAAGTTAAATAAAAATGTGTATCAAATTAATTTTAAATTTGATGCATACTCAAAAAGAAGGCTGAGTTTTTCTGGAAGGTGTTATTAATTCAGAAATCCACGAATCTCACAAATTACTTAATTTACAATGTTATATAGTTCTCACACTGGACATTGGAGTGGTAGATGAGATTCAACCATGAATCAAGCACATGTTGATTTTGTTTATACCAATTATCCTGGTGCCAGGAAGCTCCCATAATGCCCTAAATTTCATGATATAATTTTAGTGATTCTAAAATTTTGTAGATCAACGGGCTCCTAGCAAGGTGGTTCAGTCAGCTGAGCATCTGACTCTTGATTTCAGTTCAGGTTGTGATCCCAGTGTCATGGGATTAAGCCCTGCATCAGGCTCCATGCTGAGCATGGAACCTGCTTATGATTCTCTTTCTTTCCCCCTCTGCCCATCTCCCCTACTGTGCTCACTTGCTCTAAAATAAAAACATATATATATATATATATTTTGAAACTTCATAGCTCAATAATATGTATAAATTTTAAATTTGGTCTTAATTATGATTTCTAAATTAAGAGAAACATGAAATTTAGTGGCAGGCAGACAATAACACATGAATAACAGTCACCAGAAAGCTAGGTTCCAGTAGCCTAGTAATTTGTGAATACCAACTAGATTTAAAAAAAAAAAAAAAAAAAAAACTTTTGATCTGCATTTGCTAAAGATTTTCAGAAACCTTCATCAGGGTACAATGACTCCATTTTGTAACACTCTGTCTCCGTAGATTCTTGTGTATTCTTTAGCAATGTATCTCATAATGTCTCACATTTCTTTAACGATGGTCACTATGAACAGAAATAAGCCTCTGCTAAGAAGAAGAGGATTCTGTGGCAATGTATCCCTTTATTAGCTTTATACATGTCAATTTTCATATACTCATTCATTTTCTTAAACTGAGACAGATATGTAACCCTTGCCTTTGGTAGAGGGATTAAGAATTTCACTGACAAAGTAAAATGAAACAACTTTTTCATGATTATGTTTTGCTCCCATCTTCTCAAAACCCAAAAGGAGGAAGGAAAACACACAGTAATATTGGTTTGATAACTCTTTGCCTAGGACCCCAATATTTCTAAGAATTAAGAGGAATAAAACAACTCTATGTTCAGTATGCATGATACCTGAAGACATCATTGGGGTTGTTATTGTTTTTCCTTAAATCTGAAGTCTTGTTTTCACAGAAAACCAGATGGTGTTTTTTGGTGTGGGGGTGGTAGTGGAATTTGTTTTGTTTGTTGTTTTTGCAAAAACAGGTGTGACAATCATTTTCTCCTGCTACTGTATTAGCACATTTAATTGCTAAGTTCACAGGCAGCCATCTCAATTCTTTTACCAGCAGATGGTGAAAGTGATTTTAAAAGAGGAGTAAGGATTTTTCAAAAACCATTTCAGAACAGTACGAGATCTGCTCTTTCCTCAATGGGTGTGTCAGCCTCTGATGAACACTAATGGAAGTCACATAACAGCATCCACATTGCATTTGCCTTTAATTACTTGACAGTTATCCAGATTTTGTGCAATTACTCGCACATTATCTAACAAAGCATTATGTACTTGCAGTAACTTTCATCAAATCACTTTATAACCATTAGCTAATTAACCTTCACAATACTTCCACAAAATATGGAGATAGAAAGTTATACAAGTTCATTTTGCTGAATTCTTGGGTATGTATCACTAACAAATGGGAAAGTTAAATCCAAGTCGCAAACTCACAAGGATTTATGCCCCATTTCACACTGGTTCCTCAAATGGAAACGACCAACTTTTAGAATAAGGAGACCTTTGGTTTGCAAGCACACTGTTAATTGCTTCTCCATTATCCATTTTTCTCTTCTTCTTGGTTAGCAGAGTCCTACTTCTGTTCAGAGTGACCATCGTTAAAGGAAAATGATTCTGACACTTGTTAAAATGGTAAGGAAGACTCTTTCCAAGACTGTTGCAATAAGGATATTGCAATAGCGGACAGAGATCAGACAACTCCAAATACAGTGAAGACAGCTGGGGATTTATAGCCACGACACAGAGTGACAGGGTCAGTGGAGAGAAAACTGCAGACAGAAGATTTCAAGGGTAAGAGAATTCTTGTGAAACTAACCTGATTCTCACTATAGACAAGCCAAGAATTTATACAAGGTGGGGGGATAAGGCACGTGATCAAATATCAAGGGTGGAGAGATTCTCACTAAAGTGACTTAGTAGGATCCTTTTCTAATGCATGGCTGGGCAGGCCAAAGATAGAGTGGGGGCCAAACTTAAGTTTTAGTCAAAAAAGAGGGCTCAGAGGACCCTGACTAGAGTTTGGCCAAAGAGTCTTTGTCACCACATATATAGCTGAAAGTTCAAATCTCTCTTGCAGCTAGGTATGACATGTTACATGTCTCTGAACATCAACTCATAAGAAAAATCCTGCTGGAAAAAGTGTTGGGAATGTTTTCAGTTTTCTGATATTGGCACTGCCTCTTCCCCTCACTTCCTGCCTGATTACAACAAATCCCAATTATGACCATACGAATTAAAGCCACATGCTAAAGATGGTGAGATACAAAGGAGGAGTCCAGAATATTGAAAATGTGGAACTGTTAATGCAGCTCTGGACTGCTTCCTCCAGACTTGTTGTATGAGAAAAATTAAGGCAATATAGTCAGGATTTCTGTAATTCACAAAGAAAGCAATCTTGGCTGAGACACTTGACAAATATGACTCCCTTATGACAATAGAGTGCTCACAGCAAAATTATCCTAGGTTGAGTTGGAAAGATAAAATCCAAAAGATAATTCTAGGAAAATTAAATGTTAAGAATGAGTGAGCCATTGACATTTCTTTCTTCAGCCTGCATTCAGTGCTTGCTTTGAGAATATTCCACATGGAGGAGAAATTTGGGCTATGGGACATAAAGATTTGCTACCAATTTTTTAAAAACTTAGCATGAGCTAATATAACCCATAAGTAACAAAATAATTGCTGGTTAAATAAAAGAGAAAATAACTTCTCATCAGAATTGAAATTATAGCTTTCCAAATGGCCACACACACATTTTAACTCTCTGGTTCTCTGGAGCAAAACCTCTCCCCCTGGGCAGCAGAGTACATGGCTTACAGGACTGCAGAGCCCCTGGGCAAGTCAGAACTAAGCTCCAAACAGCCTCCCCCCCATCCCACTGTGCCAAGCAAATGTTATCATTTCCTATGTGTGCTAGGAGATGAAAATACAGGGAAGCCCTGCTCTGAATACTGATTCATAGCTATGGCATAAGTTGTGGAATGAATCACAAGTAATTTGTTATAAAAATATTAAAATTTACAAATGGCTTTTTTTGCAAATAGAGGCAAATACATAGTTACTCGTTAGTACCATTTCTCTCAGTCATATTTTGGTAATTTCCTCTTTAGTTTGTCAACGCTTTGAATTTAAATTATGTATAACTACACATAAATGCATAAATGTGGTTCACATTTTTTGGAAAGGGCAGCCTTCTTTTTCTCATTTCCCTTTTTAATCATCTTCCTATGTCCCCTTATCCTTTGTTCATGTCCTTTAGTCTCCATCCATAATAGCACTTGCTCCTCAGCTAAACCTATCATAAGTTAGCACACTGATGTGTGTCCTTTCCTATTTTCTCATACAATCCTACACAGACGTATATGTGCACAGAGCTACATATACAGATACATATATAAAATTTGCCTTGCATTGTTTTATTAAAACTGAGTCATATTATTAAACATTTTTTTCTTCCACAATACTGCAAGGAAATCCCTCAAAATTATCTAGTATAACACAAGCATTTTCTTCTCTAATGGCTGCATAATATTCCAAAGTATGGATATATACCCTACTGCTGGGTGCTTTCTTTTCAGATTTTTGATAGAACAAAGTATCATACTAAATATTTAACTATATCTAGCTGCTTTTATTTCTATAACTCCTCAACACTACAATTCTAGATTTTTCCAAAGACCTCTGCAAGAGGCTATATCCATCAGCAATATATAAATTTGTTTATATTCCTACCAATAATTTGCATTACTAGTCTCTAATTTCTGCCATTCTAATATTTATGAAGTTATATCTCATTTTTATTTTCATTTACATTTCTCAACAGAAATTTGAGCATCCTTTCATATGTTTGTTGATAATTTATATTTGTTCTTCTGTATAAACGTTATAAACGTTAAGAAAAAAAAAATTCTTTTACAGCAGGGAGGCGGCGAGGGGGGGGGGGCGGTGCCTGGGTGGCTCAGCCAGTTAAGGCATCCGACTTCAGCTCAGGTCATAATCTCACTGCTGGTGAGTTTTAGCCCCACGTCGGGCTCTGTGATGACAGCTCAGAGCCTGGAGCCTGCTTCCAATTCTGTGTCTCCCTCTCTCTCTACCCCTCTCCCACTCATACTCTGTCTCTTTCACTCAAAAATAAATAAACATTAAAAAATCTATATATTTGTTCTTCTTTGAATCACATATTCATAACATTTGCCCATTTTTCCTAATGTGTTTGCCTTTGTTTTACAACTTATCTATATAAATATTAAAATCGAGACATGTATTTTCCAGATCCATTGTATGTTTTGGTTTCCATACGTAGGTTTTCCATAGGTTTTTAGTGGTTACATACAATTTTTTTTTCTTTGAGATAATGGGTTATTAGTCCTGGTTAAGAAGATTCATTAATCTCTGTATTTTTCAAATCATTTATTCACTTTTTAACTTTTTATATTTTAATCTGTCTGTAATTTATTTTTGCATATGGCATAGGGTAAAGATCCATTTTTCTTCTCTTCCAGAAAAATTAAAGCCATTTCATTTGTCAATATTAATTCTTTACTTTTAACATATTCATCATTCTCTGTGCTTTTCTACCAACCTATTCATCTATTCCCATAATGATTTGACTACAGAAGCTTTATTGTATGCTCTGATATCTGATATGAAAAATACTTTCTTGCTGCTCTTTTTCACATTTTTATTGGCTGTTCTAAAACATTTGTTCTTCCATGTGAACTTTAAGATTATTTTGTCCACTTAATAATTAATCTGCTGTGATTCTCATTGAAATTACATTAAATATATACATTAACCTTTAGGAAAATTACTACTTTCATGATATTGACTTCTCCATCCTATAACACGATATATCTATCCCTTTATTCAAATTTTGCTTTATGCTTTTAATTAGATGTCATTGTTTTGTTTATATAGGTCTGCTACTCTTCTGGTTAAATTTACTTCTAACTATTTGATAGTTTCATCATGATTATAAGACAGCATTTCTATGTATTTATTCCTAGAATAAAGAAAATAAACTGATTACTTTTGTTTATGTGATGCACATCTAGCCAACTTGCCGAATTCTAACATTAATTCTTTAATTTGTTTTTATTCAATATAAATATACATTTTCGATATATGCTTTAATGAGTAGTAACAAAGAAACAGAGCAACAGTATGGACCCCAGACCTGGAAATTATGTCTATCATGTTAACATTAAACATTATGCCTTCGTGTGGAGGTGGAAAAATAAAGACAATGTCCAATAAATATAGGGACTGTCTAAACTGATTTTATGTATCATTTTCTATAATTTTTTTTCTTCAGCTAGAAGTAAACATTTCTGTGTTTTCTTTAAACAGTTGGAATGATCTCATAAATTAACAGTTTATCAAAAGATTCAGTACATTACTTTTTATGCAATAACATGGCCGGTTTTTGTGCTGCAATTTGTTGATTTGATTTTTTAATTTCATCCTTTAAATTTCATATTTAAATAACTTGATAGTTTCTTTACCACTCACCATTGTAAATCTATGGGTGTGAATCTTGGTATCTCAAATTTGTATGGTGCTTTTCAGTATAATTCTAGTTTCAAAATCTTTCTCTAAAATATATCCATGCTCCTCCCTCTGTCCTCCAAGATCACTCTGCACACATATCTAATTAAGTGGCAACAAAACAGCACAATAAGGTACCTAGCCCATTACACTGTGTGTTCTTGAAGCGAACAAGCTTTGTCCAATTATCATTATAGTCCTAACATCTAACATCCTGCTAAGCATATTTTTGGTGCTAAATGTATTTGTTGAATAGAGTTTTATGGCTCACTAAATTTATATTGATTCATTTTGTCTACATACTACCCTTGAGAAATGCATTATTATTAACCTCATTTGTCAGATGAGAAAACATACTCTAAACAGCTCAGAGACTGTATAAGGACTGGGATCTAGTCTCTCAGTTCCCCCTCCCATATGTTCCTTTCTATTACCCACATAATCATAAGTAGTATATCCTCCAATTATAAATTAATGTTTAGCTATTTAATGAATTCTATGAATCAATTACACTACCTTTCAACTTTTTTTAGATAAGAAATTTATTAAGATGTAAATTACATAAGTTTCACCTTTTAAAAGCATAGAATTCTGTCAGTTTTAGTACAGTCACACAGTTGTGCAATCATTCATCATTAAATTTATCAGATATATTCCTCGGACAAGACCCAGAATCCTCTTTTCACCATATCACAGCATGTTTTCACAAATTGCCACATTGGATCATTGGGCATATTTTTATTTATTTATTTTATTTTTATTTATTTATTTTATTTGAAGTTTAGTTGACATACAACGTTACATTAGTTTCAGGTATACAACACAGTGATCTGACAATTCTATACATTACACAATGTTCATCATGATAAGTGTAATCACCATCTGTCACCGTACAATGTTATCACAATGTTACTGACTATATTCCTTATGCTGTACTTTCTATCCCTGTAACTTATTTATTTATAATTAGGAGTTTGTATCTCTTGATCCCATTCAACATGTTTTTTAATTATTTAATTTTATTTAAATCCAAGTTAGTTAACATATAGTGTAGTGTTGGTTTTAGGAGAGCTGAGTGATTCATCACTTAACTTGTAACACCCAGTGCTCATCCCAACAAGTTCCCTACTTAATGCCCATCACCCATTTAGCCCATTCCCTCCACCTAACATATTTTTTAAATTATCATTATGCCTTTTCTAATTACAGCCACTTAGTTCTATTTCAATGAAAAACTTTCTATACTCAAAAATGCCTTGCTAAACATTTACATGTACTACCTGGTGACAACAGAGAAAACGGAACTCATCTTTTTTTCCTTTCTGTATTTGCTATCAACTTGGGGCCTATAATTTTTACTTGGATATATACTCTCCATCTGAATCGTAATGTTATAGAACTGTGGTCATCTGGGGTGATGGGATGATATAGTTTCTAATCAAAATTTTATTCCAGAGCTAATCCTTCACTTTGTTTTCTGAAAACTTTTAGCTTGACAGAATGCCTCCTATTCCATAGCACTTTTACATAAATTATTGGCAATCAGGCCGCATCTTTCCTCCCTTATTTTACAGATAAAGCAGTTATAGTCTGAAAAGGTAAGCATCTCATTCAAGGCCACAAAAGTACTCAGTGGTCAAGCAGGGATGCATGTCAGGTCAAGCAGGGATGCACCAACTTCAGAGAGTTGTTCCTCTTACTTATGCATGTAATAGAGTATATTTCAGGCTCCATGTGACTGGTTGTTTTGTTCGCTTTGAGGTTCATGTCCTTGTAGTTTTTCCTGTTTGTTTTAATCTCTTCTCTAACATCAAATGCTTTGCTTAGAATGATCCTCCAAATCTATCTGGCTGTATTTTGTTATCTATCGTTTTTGAGATAAGTAGACCTAGTGCTTTCTCTACAACAGGAGATAGCATTCAACTACAGTTTGAATTCAGAATATTTAATCCCCCTAATTGGTAGAAAGCTAAACTAGTGTGTTTTTTTTCCTTTCCACTAGAACTCAAAATTTGAATTTTGCTGATTACAACTACAATACTTTCACTACTTATATGGATTTACATTAAAGCCAACAAAATGTCACATTCATTCTTCATTAATTATTATTAAAGATTATGTACATTAAAGCTAATACAGAAATTCTAGGAGTTTCTGTTTACCTTCATATTTTAACACAAACTGTGGGGGATAAGCTTAGGAATCCCCAGGGCTTACACCAATGGGTTAAAAAGGCATGAAGAAATACAAAATCATAAAATGCTCACACCCAAGTTTGGGTAAACCAGATTGGCACCCCAAGAATAAGGGGGGTGCAAAGGCACTCCGAGAATAGAGAGGCACAAAGGCGCCAGAAATAGGGAGAGGCAAAGGCACCCCAAAATAGAGAGGGGCTGCAGAGCCCCAGAATAGAAAGGGAGAGGCAAAGGCCTAAAATAAGAATGGTGCAAAGGTGCCAATACATAGGTATATGTAATAAACAAGATTAGATATTTAGGGTGGTAACACCCCCAATTCAGTACTAAAGCAGAAAAGCTGCTTTCACAGGAGGATAGGGCCAGGTTAGGTATATTGGCGAATTGGACTATGGACCACTGAGCTGCAGGCAAAGCAGCCCAGAGGGGACACGGTTAACAAAAGAAAAAGTGCCTTGTTAACCCTGAGGCTATTTTCCCTACCTGTCTCATCTCCTAGGCTAGCTAAGATAAACAGAGCTGCTGCATCATGTCTGCTGTTAACAACCTTCCTCCCAACTGCCCAGTGCCTGGATTTTGTTTTGTATTAACCCAAAGCCCTAACCACATATATCCTCAAGACCCCCTTTCCCTCACGTCCAAAGTTAATGTTCACAGATTCATTGTCCCTTTGTGCACGTCCATCGCCATGTTTGTAAGCCTTCTGATCCTAATAAAAATGGGGCAAGGACCCTTATTCAGGGCTCTTGTCTTTCATCCTGAGTCCCGCTCTCTACCTAGACAGGAGAGAACTTTAGACCCAGAGTCTATGACACCAAACCTCTGAAAAGTATTTTAAGTATTTGCTTCACAGCTTCATTCAGAACAAAACTCAAGTAAAATAAGTTATCTCCCTGATATAGCTCTTTTTTTATACATAGAAGGCTTTACCTGGTCTTCTTTTCCTACAATAGTGTTTGATCTAGTCACCATGGAGCTTAAAAGGAGATAATCAAATAGCCAAGCTTATAATTCTGAAAAATGCAGTCATGATTGGATGGGGATCTGAGTCATAGAATTTTTGTTGCTTATTTGGTTTTTGTCTTATTTCTTATTTCTTTTTTTTTAATGTTTATTTTATTTTTGACAGAGAAGGAGACAGCACATGAGTGGGAGAGGAGCAGAGAGAGAAGGAGACACAGAATCTGAAGCAGGCTCCAGACTCTGAGCTGTCAGCACAGAGCCCGATGTGGGGCTCAAACTCCCGAACCATGAGATCATGACCTGAGCTTTTTTCTAATTATATCCTTATATAAATTCTTTATTAGAAAATCATATCACTCCTTCTAATATATTCCCAGTATCTTAATTTGGACAGTCATTTTAATCTCAATTTTTTAAAAAATCCCCCAAATTATCTCCCTCCCACTGTCTTTCCTCTGAGAAACCTCCTTTCTATGAGGTGCTACCCAAGGAATGCTAAGGTTGAGCTATCAGAATGCTGTAACCTTCACAAGATGCATCCAAACACCTCAAATTCACCATATGTTAAATAACCTTCTCTTCCCCTACCTTACCCAAATCTGCCACTGCCTCAGAATCCTGAGTCTTGGCATTACCACATATCCAGGTAGTCAAGTTAGCACACACAATCTCTTTGATTACTCCCTCTTTCTTATCCCATACTTTTATCCATTCATTAATCACTGAACAAATATGTAAGGCACTCCATGTATCTGGGACAGTGTCAGATGCTAATCATTTTGTTCTGTTTGTTAGACTTTTCTTTCAGTAACACCTCTCTTCTCCATATATCAAAATTCTATTCATCCTTTGGGACCCAATCCAAATGGTATTTGCAATGCCTATATAACACCTTCTTTAATTTCTCTCCACCATCCCCTGTAAAAATAATTTTCTTATGTGTTCAAAGAATTATTTACTTACATACTACTATCACAATACTCATCATAGTTTGATTTGTATTAGACAGTTATCTGTAGCCCCTCCACTAGGTTATATATGACTGCCAGGTAAAATGCTTTACACATCTTTAGTTTCCCATCAAGAGATTAGTACAGATATTTGAAGGTTAATTGACACCATAACCCAAAATTCCAAAAGGTTAGCAGAGCAAAGAAATAGAATATTTAGGCAAAGTTCATACCTAAGAATCCATGCAAGTAAACAATTACTTAGGAGAAGGTAACTGACAAGAAAAGATCCCCCCTAGGAGAAAAGTGATCTACTGGGAGGGTAACCAGGTAAGGACTCAATCAGAGAGCAAGCAAGGTTTATTTTAAACACGAGAGTCCAAGCAAAAATAACAAGTGAAACAAAATCCCAACTAAAAAGCTTCTGGACAGCAAAACTTCTAAAACCATCAACAAAATGAAAAGGCAACCTACCAAATAGAAGATATTTTCAAACCACATATCTAATTAGGGATTAATACCTAAAATACATAAGAAACCCATGCAACTCAATAGCCAAATAAAAAAGAAAGAAGAGAGAAAGAAAGAAAGAAAGAAAGAGAAAAAGGAAGGAAGGAAGGAAGAAAAAGAAAGAAAGAAAGAAAGAAAGAAAGAAAGAAAGAAAGAAAGAAAGAAAGATGAAATGGGCAAAGGACCTGAATAGACATTTTTCCAAAGAAGATATACAAATAGCCAACAGGTAAATAAAAAAGTACTCAACATCACTAATCATCTGGAAATGCAAATCGAAACCACAATGAAATAACAACTCACACCTGTAGGGATGGCTATTATAAAAGAGAGAGAGGGAGAGAGAGAACAAATGCTAGCAAAGATACACAGAAATGGGAACACTTGCACACTGTTGATGTAATTATAAATTGATGCAGCCACTAAAGAAAGCAGTATTAAGTTTCCTTAAGAAATTAAACATAGAAATACCATATGATTCAGCAACTCCACTTCTGGGCATATATCCAAAAGGGCTGAAATCAACATCTTGAAGAGTTATGTGTACTCCCATGTTTAGAGCAGTATTATTCAAAAGAGCCAAGATATGGAAACATCCTATGTCCATTGATGGATGAATAAAGTGTGATACACACACACACACACACACACACACACACACACACACACACACGTATATTATTCAACCTTGAAAAAGGACAAAATCTTATTTGCAACAACATAGTTGAAACTGCAGGTCATTATACTAAGTGAAATAAGACAGAGAAAGACAAATTTCACATGCTATCACTTATATGTATACAAACTTTCAGTTATAAGATGAATAAGATCTGAGGGATTAATGTATAATCTGATTACTACAGTTGATAACACTGTAATGCATAATTAAAATTGCTTAGAGAAGGAAGCAGAAATATTCACACGCACACACACAAAAAAGGTAAATACGTGAGATGGTGTACTTGTTAACTCAGTGGGGGAGGAATTCTTTCAAAACATATGCACATCAAATCATTACACTGTAAATATCTTATTTTGTCAATTTTACCTCAATAAAACTAATTTAAAAAATCAATAAATTCTAGAATCCAAGATCAGACAAACTCAGAAGCAACAAGAAGTCTGATTGTCTGGGATAGACTGGTTCTAAGAATACTCTGACAACCGCATGGAATTATTACTCCTTAACCAGTCATCAATGGCACGATGAAGCCAGAACAAAACAGAAGCTGCAAGCAGATGATCAGTGGCCCTAATTATGGGAAACTGAGAATAATATGGAGTTATGCAACCCCCAAAACACCTAATCAGAGACACATTTAATTGCATTCAATGAACATGGATATTTGGGTTAAAGACTAAAATCTATAATGTGGCCTAGAACTTCTGAAAAACACGGACCTTGCCTCCCTCTCAAGGCTCATCTGATACCACGGTCTACACATCCCACAAGCTTTGGCCATCCTAACACCTAGTTTCTCCACATGCCTCTCCCAGGGCCCTCTACCTTTCTGCCTTCCTTCTACATGAAGCTAACTCCTAATCAGCCTTTAGTATTCCACTCAAGTAAGTATAACTTCATTTACTTCATCACCACAAAGAGACTGTAAAACACTGAAGACAGGAACTGTGTCTTAATCATCGTGTAGGTGTGAGGGGGTGGAGTAAAATATACAAAACATAAAAATGATTAACATGATAAAATTTAATTAAGATGATGAAAATATAAAGCATAAAAGTTAAGATGATAAAATTAAGATGTACAGCTCATCAGTGTTAAATACATTTACACTCTTGTACACACATCACCACCACCCATCTCCAGAACTCTTTTTCATCTTGTAAAACTGAAACTCTATACCCATTAAACAGTAAATCCCCATTCCGTTTTTCCCCCAGCTTCTGGCAATGACCTTTCTACTTTCTGTCTCCATGAATGTGACAATTCCAGGTTCCTCATTTAATTGGAATTGTTGTTTTTGTCCTTTTTTTGTGACTGGCTTATTTTACTTAGCATAATATCCTCCTCTAGGTTCAGTCATGTTGTAGTATATGTCACAATTTTCTTCCTGTTTAAGGCTGAATAGTATTCCATCCAAATGTATATATGCCACATTTTGTTTATCTATTCATCTATGGATGAATAATTGGGTTGTTTTCACCTTTTGATACTTATAAACAATACTGTTACAAACATGAATGTACAAAATCTCAAGACCTTGCTTTCAATTCTTTTGGATGTATGCCAAAAAGTTTAATTGCTAGATCATATGGCAATTCTATTTTCAACTTTTTGAGAAACCAACATACTGTTTCCATAGCAAAGTGCACCATTTTACATTCCCACCAACGGTGCATAAGACTTCCAATTTCTCTTCATCCTCACCAACACTGGTTATTTTCTGTTTCTTTTTTTTCTAATCTAATGGGTATGAGTGGATATTAATCACATTTTAAATCATTCACATCAAGGCTATGGCTGAGCATATACATTTTCAATAAATATTTATGGAACCAAATCGGAGAGTTCAGCTCCGTTGCATCCAAACAAAGTAGAACCACATTGCATAGTATAATTCCACTTCAAGAATCTTGGAGTACAGCCCATTTTGTTCTCACTTGCAGCTTTGTTAACATAACTTCTATCTTCCTTCTTTCTTATTTGAAGTGTTTTAAACTGCTGAGACATATTTACAACACTAGAGTGAGAGACTTCTATAATAAATATAAAATTCCTTATGTTTTGCCAATCAATGAAATAATCACTTTTCTATGGGTGTCTTTTTCTATGTGTATATTCTACTGTTAAATAAGTTTACGTATGAGCAGTAGACATGTAGAAGAATACCCAAGCTGACCTGGGGAAACAATGTATATATTATTACAAATAAATTTTAAGTTGCTCCAAATTAAAAATGAGAAATTATGAACGTCTGTAATACAAAGTGTCCCAATCTTTTCTTGTGGGTCAGGCTTCAGTGAGGAGGTGACATCTGAGTGTATCTTTTTCTATGTATATATTCTATTGTGTTAAGTATTCAGAGCAGCACATGTACTCTTCTGAAATTAGGCAATAATTAATTCAATCAAGAGACACTAATTAATTACCTGCTAAATATAAACACTGTGCTAGGCCCACTGGGGTTACAAAGAAGAACCCAAGGACTTGACTTCCTCCAAAGAAGTGACTGGGAATAACGATCCATGCTCCATGGAGGTCCTGTATCAGAGGGAATTCAAAGTCCTCGAATGCAATAATTTAACTGCAAAGGATAAGTTAAAGAGAATCTAACAGCCATCCATTATGTATCTAGTGCAATGACTTGATTCTAAAAAACATACTACACCCGCACTGTTCCTTCTATCATTTTGAATGAAACACATTCAACATACCACATACACTCTATCAAACAGCACTGGCAGGCTGATACAGTTCTTTCAATCTATAACAATACAAAATGCTGGAAACTCAAGTAAAAGTTGAACCAGCTCCATGAACCATTCAAAATAATGCTTTCAGTATTCCAGTTCAAAACTTGAAAAGCAATCAAGAATACTGGCAGGAGAAGTGAAAACATCAGAAGAAAGCAAACTGATAAGCACTTACAGTCAGGATTTATGGAGCTCCTGTTTCTGCATTGTATTATATGAATGGGGAGAAAAGATAAAGGTGATCTATTCACCACTGTCATACATTCTCCAATAAAGAAAATAATAGTCCAAATAGGATATATACACAAGCAGTGAACCTCTTCAACAGGTGTACAGTCCCACATTTCTGTAATGTTGGTCCTGCCCTGGTAATGTCCCTGTGGCCAACCATTGTTTAATGAGGTCTCCATGTTGGTTCAATGGGTACTTATCACTTAACAGATTTAACTGCAACATATTATCATTTAAAACATGTTTAAAACATGTTCCTTATCTCCTTGTTACATTAGCTACTCTTCTAGGTGGCAGCAGAGATGGCTAGAGATTTAAAAGAAGAAAAAAAATTTGTCCAGGGCCGACCTCATTTTTTTTTCCTCCATATACAACTTGTTCATTCCAATTTCTGGTCCTTTCATTATGCTATTTTATCTACACACATTTATCTATCTATCTCTCTATAAACCCTCTACCAGCACTTTCATTACAACTCTGTCAGTATTTTTAATTTTCCCTAACTCACTCCATTCTCCAAGCCAAATACCTCTTTCTTTGAGCTCTCTTACTCTACAAATGTATGTCAATAAAATAAACTTGAACTTCGGCCCCCGACATTTAACATGCCTTAATAATGTACATTAAAGCAACTGGTTCATTTTAAAACACTATATAAAAATATGAGACACACAACATGGGCCTCACTATCAATGTCATTGCTTCAAGCCCACATGCAGCATCTTGAGCTTGCTGTGTTTGTAGATATAGGTCTGCTTTCCTTGTTTATTTTTTCAAAGGCACTATGATTACATCATGATGATGATCATAGTGGCTTCCAGTTTTTGAGAGCTTTGTTCCAATCACTGGGCTCATTATTTTTCACATATTATCTTAGTCAATCATTAAAACAATTCTATGCAGTTGAGTTGGGAGGAAGATAATTATTTTATTTAACTATATCAGGAAACTGATAGAGAAAAGAAATTAAGAAATTTTCCCTAGAATTCATATCTCAACGAACATTCAAAGAGATCACTAGTAAAGGGTGGGACCAGAGTGTTGGCTTTACACACACATAAAACTGGCTGATTTCAAATTCATGAGCTAGGTTATCCTGAATGAATTTATTAACCACTTTAAGCCACATTTCTTAACAATGAAATAATATACTTGTGAGTATGAACAGGAATTAGGTATATGAAACACACACACACACAAAATGACTGTCATACAGCAAACCCTTAAGCAACTATTTTCTCTTTTTCTCCTAAATAAATTGGAAGTTCTTCATGCCAAAAAACAATTTTTTTGACTTTTCTGTGCTCTATTGTTTCAAGTATAATAATTTTACCATAAGTAATCAATAAATGCTTTACTACTGAATATACACTTGTGATTAAATAAAGATATATTCATATGCTAACCAATTTTAATGTTAGATTACAAGATCCCTTTAAAAATCTACTTTAAACTTTTTTTCTTTTTAACTTTTTAGTCTATTATCCATCAGTGAGATTATACTGAGGATATGAAAAATGATAATTTAACAAAGGCTGCCTGGAGACAAACATCTTCAATGACTAATGAGTAGAATCCTAACCCAGCTTGTGGCCATGAGACACTTTAAAAATATAGGATCTGGTATGCTTGCCCAAATCTTATTTTATATATGGTATAAGAGGGCAATGCATAAGAGGCATGTATCCCTAAGCATCTCTAATGAAAGATCTGCCAGGTATTGAGTGGGAAAAAAAAAATTTGAAGACATACACCTGATCTCCAATGAACTCATAGTCTAATAGAGAAAACATGTATAACATAGTGTGGTAAATACTTTTTAAAAGGTACAAAAATAATGATATAACAACATAAAGGAAGGAGATATTAGCTAAGCTTGAAGCATCAGAGAACTCAATACACATACGAACTAGGCCTTATAGAAGAATACAAATTCACAAGGCTAAGAAGGAAACAAAATGATATTCCATATAGAGGGAATTGTGGGAACAAAAACACGGTTGCATGGAAAAAATAGGTTGCAACACTTTCAGAGGATGGCAAGAAATCTGATAAGGCTAAAGCAAAGGGCAGGTCAGAGACAGGATGGGAGGGAACATACAGTCAGGTTGTTAAAGACCTTGACAGCCATATTTTCCTAATAAAATTTGTATCTAAATATTTTTGTATTCCCCAAATATTGGATTTGTTAGAAATAATGGCCACAAAAGAAAAAAAACATGTCAGAAGCTGTAATTTATTAAATGTGATAAGAACAAAAAACTAGTTGCAAAGGACAGGCAAGATTTTAAATAAACAAAAGAGGGTTAACATATCTGAGATGTAAAAAATAAACCAGGATAGCAATAAGAACTTTTTCTACCTCAAAAGTTACAGTGTTAAGAATTAAATGGCAGATCGAGCCCAGAGTCTAAAGTCCAACAGTCAAAGGAGTTTGGCAATAACAAAAACTAAGGTCCTCTGAGAGAAAATGACAGAAGCACTATTTTTGGATCATTAATTAGCTAACAAACATACATTCAGTGCCTACCACAGATCAGGAGAGAGGAGTCACTAAGAAGTGGTTACAGAAATAAGAATCACCAGTTAGCAAGCTCCTGCAAAAATTATTATGAACACCCAGATTAGAAAGATCTTATTAGGAATTATGAGGAAAAATTCAAAAAGCTTTTGGGAGATGAAAAAAATATCCTCAGTAATTCATTTTATATTGGTTTTTTTTTTAACTTGAAGAATATTTCTGGCATATCTGCATTTCACTGTAGAAATTTCAAGAATGAGAAGGTAAACCATAATGTCTAGTGACCCATAAGTTCTATATCAATTGAGACTGACAAAAAGTTAGGATATAGCAAAACATGTCATTAGTAAACTTGAAGAAATAAAAAGAAAATGGGAGGGTATGGAAAGCAGGGCAGAAAATGGAGTGAAAATCAAAGACACAACGACGATGGTTATAGAATACTCATTCAAAAATCACATGGAAAAGGTGATCAGTGACTTCTTGGGGAAAAAAAATAGAAAGGTTATCTGGGTTTTGAATGGTAAGAACCAGATAAAGAGAGTGGTGAATTATATAATAATCTTGAATCTACTCAAAGTCATGGGGAGAGAATAAAGGAATAGAAGTTATATGCAATAAAAGGTCAAGCAGCTGGGCATGGTAATCAGCACTGTCTATAAAGAAGGTATAAAGAAGGAAAACTTGAGAAGGGAGGACCTCAAATTTGTTCAGTCAGGAGATATACTCCAGGGGTGATAATTTCACTCTCCCAGGCTTTCCAAAGTTGTATGAATCCTCAGTCCCCGTATTAGAACCTTCACATTTAACATTCACAGAGTGGATTCTGTTTTCTTGGCCAAACCCTAACTGGTGGGTATGGTATGAGGGTAGTAAGTTTGGATAACAAAGGAAGCTAGAAAAGAAAAAGGGTCTTAGGAGTAAAAAAAGAAAAAAAAAAAAAGGACAGAATAAAGAGTCTGTAGTGGAGGAAGAAGAAGCCGAATGATTTTTTTTTTTTTAAAGATCAAATGACTTGTAGCTGAGAACAAATTTGTCATTGGACATAGGTATTATTGGCAGCAGTAAATCATCTGGAGGAGAAGCTGGGCAGCCAGAGACAAGCTGCCAAAACAAAGGTGCCAGACAAGGAATATCTGAGGGAAAGTGGGACAAAACCATTAAACTAGGGTCAACTGCTCCAACCCATTATTAAGAATACAGGATTTATCTTACACAAACATCTAGTGACCCAAATCAAGTAACTCATACTTTAAAAATTTTTTCCCATTGACCTCAATACCCCATTCAAATACTAGTACCAGAAATTAGAACACCTACTATATTATTACTCCAGATAAAAATACTCATGTGAATTATATGAAAGTAATTTGTTTTTTCCCTTTCAAATATATAACACTCATTTTAAAAATGCATATTTTTATACATCTGTCAAAGATAGATTATAGATACTAATAGTAAAGGGCATTTTTGTCCATTTCTTCTACCTGGGAGCATACCTATGAATACAATTTAAAAGTGCACTACAGCACTACTAGGTATTTGTCCAAGAGATACAGGTATGCTGTTTAGAAGGGGCACACGCACCCCAATGTTTATAGCAGCACTATTAGCAATAGCCAAAGTATGGTGGTGGGAATGCAAGCTGGTGTAGCAACTCTGGTTGCTGGTGTAGTATGGAGGTTCCTCAAAAAATTAAAAATAGAACTACCCTACGACCCAGCAATTGCACTACTAGGTATTTATCCAAGGGATACAGGCATGCTGTTTTGAAGGGACACATGCAACCCAATGTTTATAGCAGCACTATCAATAATAGCCAAAGTATGGAAAGAGCGCAAATGTCCATCGATGGATGAATGGATAAAGAAGATGTGGTGTGTGTGTGTACACACACACACGTGCGCACACACACACACACACAATGGAGTATTACTCAGCAATCAAAAAGAATGAAATCTTGCAATTTGCAACTACATGGATGGAACTAGAAATATTACGCTAAGCGAAATTAGAGAAAAACGACTATCATATGACTTCACTCCTATGAGGACTTTAAAATACAAAACAGATGAACACAAGGGAAGGGAAGCAAAAATAATAAAAAAAACAGGGAGGGGAACAAAACAGAAGAGACTCTTAAATATGGAGAACAAACAGAGGGTTGCTGGAGGGGTTGTGGGAGGGGCTAAATGGGTAAGGGGCATTAAGGAATCTACTCCTGAAATCATTGTTGCACTATATGCTAACTTGGATGTAAATTTAAAAAAATAATTAAATTTTTAAAAAGTGCACTACAGTTGTACCTGGGTGGCTCAGTAGGTTAAGCGTCCAACTTTGGCTCAGGTCATGATCTCATCATGGTTGTTAAGTTGGAGCCCCATGTTGGGCTCTGTGTTGACAGCTTGCTTCGGATTCTGTGTCTCCCTCTCTCTATGCCCCTTCCCTTCTCACACTCTGTTTCTCTCTCTGAACAATAAATAAACATTAAAAAAATTTTAAGTGCACCACAAACATTTTATGAGTTCCAAGTACATCCAACCTTTCACTCACACAATGTCAAGGGCAAAGAATATCTCATATCTTATTTTCATCAAGTACACAGACTCCAAGGATGACCACATGTTGAAAACATATATAAGTTCTGATTTCCTTAGAATATATCATCTAAAATTCCCGGTTAATACAATGGTTCCCAAACTTGTCTTCAAATTGGAATCACAAGGGATTTTTAAAAATTCCAAATCCCAATCTACCACCCAGAGAAATTAAATCACAAGTTCTCAGGGTACAGCATAGGCATCATTTTTTTTCTATCCCCTAGATAATTCCAACATGCCAACAATATGGAAACCACTGTGTTAACACAGAACTCCTTAACGGAAAACTGATTACCCCTTGAGAGGATCAAACTCTGCTGCACATCAAAATCATGTGAGAGTCCTAACATCCCTAGACCCAGCTGCACCACAGACTAATTAAACTATAATCATTGAGCAGTCAGAGGCAGACATCAGTTGTTTTATAAAGAGCCCAAATGTACACCCAAGTTTGAAATCCAATGCCTTAAATCGCAAGATGGTTTGTAATACTAATCAAAATCATTAGATGTCTTGAAAAAGAACTTCATTGATACCATAAAAATTCTTGCTAAAACTCTCCAAGAATAGAGAAACAACAAAAATACATATGTTATGTAAAAATAATGAAGCTCTAATAAGTAGACCAGCTATTATGTTAACAATATTGAAAATTAAGACAAAGACAGAAAAGGGCTAAGCAAGACAAATGGAGAAAAGGAGTTGTAACCTAACCTGTTATTTAAAGATTATGATTCTTTCCATCTCTATATAATTAAAAAATACATATATGCTCCTATCCTATTTACTACTCTTGCCAAATGTATACACCTAGGAGAATTAAAAAGAATTTCGGTGGTACAAAAAGGTTTTCAAATACTCAGATATGTAAATTAAGTAACTGAATAATTTCAAAGTCAGAAAAGGTCATCTCTCATTTCTCACCACCATTCTAATCAGTAGTAACTGGCCATTCTTTGGCTGTCTTGAAAATGAGCTCAGGAAGAAAAAAAGCATCTATGACATTTCAAATGCAATGGAGGAGGAGGTTGAATTAAAATAATTTGATGATGTAATTTTTAAGTATTACTTAATTCTTCACTTTTATGTAAATATCTTTCAATGGGATGTTTAAGTATCATTTAAAACAGGTTTTATAAAGTATAATTAGATGTGTTGTCAGATGGGAAGACAAATTAAAAGTGCAACTCACACTGTTACGGTAGCAATGCCACCCAGGAACAGCTCATCTTTTCCACAATGCTCACAGCAGAATGTAATCCAGTCTCTACAGCACATGTGATTATGAGACTCACAGAATAATAGTATTTAAATTATTAATCAATGCAGTTTCCTTTGGTGAAAGAACCTGAGTGCTACAGAAATAGGGGAAAGATGCGTGCGTGTGTGTGTGTGTGTGTGTGTGTGTGTGTGTGAATTGACTGCCTGGTAAAAAGCCTCAGTTATCACCAGTTCATCTATGTAAGAGCTAGATATACACTACCAATTGATAGTACATGTTTAAGATACAGTTAAGTGCAAACATTTATGTAGCCAATCATTTTGGGAAGATTTTGTAGTTGTTATAAATGCAAATCCTTAGACCAAAGCCTGATGACCAACAGATTTCTAAATTATCTGCACAGTTCCTAGTGCAGAGGTAGGTATGATTCTAGATAATTGTACTCTTACCCTGAAACATCAAGGGGTAATCAAGAGGCAGTCCTTTAAAAACCACTTTTCCCTCTTCATTGGCTTAGAAGAATTTCTTTAAAACGAAAAAGTCAAAGATGACGTAATTTGCCTTTTCAACTTCTTCAGTGAGCCACTAATGGACTCACTTGTTGCCCACTCAAAGCCAACACACTTTTTTTTTCAACAACCTGAGTTATTGTTACATTAATAAGGTAGCCATTAGACTGAGATGGCTCTAATGCTATGATGGCCCACGTAAGCAAACCAAAATATAAGTCTTCCAATGTCTCGAAGTTACAAAATCAAAACCTAAGGATGACCAATCACAAACATCCAACTAGGCATTAAACTGTGGCAAAATAACTTCTTTCTTTGCTTCCATACCCCTTCTGTGTCTTTTCCTTGGCTCCTATAGGTAGAGCAGTCCTAACTACTTCTGATGTGGCACTGCTGGACTTGATCAATTTTCATTCAATTAAACTCTTAAAATTTTTAATATTCCTCAGTTTTCCTTTTAAAATATGTAACTCTGAGAATATAAATAGTAAAAACAACTTTAAAGTGGACTCTCCTGCAAGTAAAAAGAAACACACGTGAATCACCTAAATCAGCTTTTACTTTGAAGCTGGATGTAGGGAAGCAAATTTTGCTGCTCCAAAATATGCCTCTTTGGCATACTGATGATTCAGTATGAATAATATTGTTATTGGTTATTGAATAATGATTATTCAATCCAGTTATTTTTAAGAAACTGCAGACACAAGAGATACTCAAACTCGAGAAGTTACTCTTTTGTAAGAGACATTTACATAGATAGATAGATAGATAGATAGATATAGATATATAGATATATAGATATATACACACACATATACATATATACATACATATATGTGTATATATATGTATATATATATATATCTATATATAGATATATATATATCTATATAAATATATATATATATTTACCATATATATATATATATAGATATATATATATATATATGGTAAATCTCCATTTTTTAGTGTTTTCCTCAGCGAATTACTCTAAATTTCTAGAAAATGTTATCTGTGGAAAAGGCATGAACTTCAATCTGCATAACAACCTTACTCTTATTCACTGTGTTTTGGTAACCTCCCCTAATGGACTCCCCGCCCACAACATCTTCTTTTGTCTATAGCTAGAGATAGTATTTAAGGGGGTGGCTGTGGCCATCTTGGGAAGTTACTCAGTTTTCTGGGGTCTCTCTCATGTATACAGTAGGTATAGATGTTATTAAACTTTTGTTTGATTTTCTGTTATTGTCTCATGTCAATTTTATTCTTAGTCCAGCTAGAAGAAACTTGAAGGGCAGATTAAAAAAAAATTTTGTCCCCAACATTAGCAATATTTATGATGATTTGTAGGGGCTAAGGACAGACCACCCCAAGATGGGCCACTTTGGCACGAACATTATTGTGGATGAAAAGCAATCAAAATCCAGCAGATTCAAGAAAAGCTGTTTATCTCCCCCTCAATTGCCTGCCTGTACCAGCAAAGAGCTATTAACAAAGATTCCTCTTTACCTAAAAAACTTAACTAATAGGGCAACCATTGTTTTCCAAACAGCTCTCACCTTCCTGCTAATGGTTTTCCTCTCCTTTGTATCCTCAGACCCTAACCCTCTCTCTAACTCATCTAAGCTTCACATTGCCTTATTGTCCTTGGAATTTCATGTCTGTGTGGATTCCTTGTACATACAAAACTAAATTTGATTTTCTCCTGTTAATCTGTCTCATATCAATTTGATTCTTAGAAGGACTTTGAAGGGCAGAGGAAATTCTTCCTCCACAATAGATCCAAACATAAAGAAAGTGAAATAATTTAAAAATAATTCTCCACACAAAACATTTTGGAATTTTTCATATGAATTAGCACTATAAACTATATGTACTTTAATACCAAATGAAAGGCTCAAGCATGCTTTTCTGACAAAGCTTTATCAAATGATTGATGTGATCAGAATTTCACTTCTTTGTGCAGAATTTTCGGATAAATAAAATATTTTGTGTCCAAATTTTAAAATGGTTCTAAGTTGTTAATATTAAATAACTATTGTTAATATTAATTACCTTATTCCCTGAAAGGTGGTCTACGCTTTTCACATCTGCACTAGAAATATTATAAAGAGCTCTAAGCAAATTATGAAACAAAATGACTTTCCTATTGGGCATTATTCACCCAAGTGTATACTGAATGTTGCGTCTTCCATTGCAAAGCTCAAACAATGGATGTGCTTCTGTCAGCAAGACCTGTCTGACTAAAACCTCTTCTTTTGTAAAACTCACTCAGTAACCCTGTACCTGGCCTCTAAAATGAATAAAATTGTGTTTTTACATCTTATAGTTGGTAGGCCAATGAAGTAAAATTATCACTCTTTAAAAGCCTAGTTTTCTCGAGGTTGCATTCATTTAAGTCTACACTTTGTCACTTCCTCACGTATGCAGCCATTCTTTCACTTTGTCTCTCTCACCACAAGAAAAATCAATGCACAACAGCCACTTCTGTGAACGTCAGTCTTTCTTCCAGCCAGGCTCTTACAATGCAAACATAGTGGTGTCCTCATTCTTCTGATAGGTTCTCACACATCTCGGGACTCAGGGCGGGAGGGGAGGGGAGGAGGTGGTGGAAAATATAAAAAAGGAAAGAAGGAAACCATAACAAATTATGGTAGATTAAAGATTTGCCTTTTTTTAATTAAGAATTTCTTTTATAAAAATCATAAAAACATGCCTACAATGCTGTCCATGATTAAGGTGCTCAAAAGCAGTGAAGGGGAGTAGAATTTGACTTTAGAATATGTTTCTTTGGCACAAAGATTACTTTAGGATGATTGTTTTTAGGAAGTAGCAGACACAGGAAAAGCTGTAAAAACAGAGAAATTGCCCTTTTTTAAGAGACATTTACAAGGAAAATCTCCATTTGTTAGGGTGTCTCCTTTTCCATACCAAAAAGAGGATGTCTAAATCTCCAGAAAACTATCAATACAGAACGCATAGATTTATACCTGCATAGCAACCATAACCTTGATTACTGTGCTTTGCCTGGTAACCTACCATAACTGGCCTCCCCTCCCTCCAACATCTTTTGTCTTTAGCTAGAGATGATTTCTAAGGTATTATCTGGGCCATTTGGGGGAGTTACTCAATTTTCCTGAGTGTCTCCCATGTCAATAGGAGGTATACCTGCTATTAAACTTCTTTTAGCTTTTTTGTTAATCTGTGTTTTATTACAGGGGATGTCTCAGCCAAGAACCTGGAAGGTGCTAGGAAGGGAAAAAATTCCTTCTACCCTTCAAAATTCTTTGGCTGAGCTAATAACCAAATTAACATAAGCCAGGTTAACAAGAGAGTAACAAATTTAATTACATTGGTATGGGGTCCCCATAAGAATTTAAGACCCAAAGACAACCCTGGCAATTGAAGCTTAATGCCATCTTGAGTTAAGACACAGGATAGGGGCTTGAGGCTTCAAAGGGGAGGAGAGTGATTCACAGTATAAGAACAGATATTTGGTAATTAGATGTTTGTCTTGCCACACAGGTCATTTGCATAAAAATTTATCTCTTTGTAATAGCTCTCTTTCTAAGTCTACATTCTGTTAGGTAAAGGGAGAGGTGAAAGTTTTTCTTAACTCTGCTAGGCCCTGATCACCGTTAGCTCAAAATAGTCCACATGCTAAAGTGGCACATTTTGGGGGAGGCTTTTTCTGAACCCCATCAAACAATAAAAGGAAAATTATTCTTCCTCCCCACAGCAGCATTACTCAAGTTTTACTTATCAATGAATATTTACTAAGCTGTGTGATTTGGGGCAAGCTCCTTAGCTTCTCCATGCCACAATTTCCCATGTGAAAATGAGTATATTATTACTTCTCTCAACATGAGATTGTTAGCTTAAAAGGGATGAGGTATATTGGGGCGCATGGGTGGCTAAATCGGTTAAGCCTCTGCTATCGGCTCAGATCATGATCTCACAGTTCGTGAGTTTGAACCCTGCATCGGGCTGTGTGCTGACAACTCCAAGCCTCCTTTGGATTCTGTGTCTCCTCTCTCTCTGCCCCTCCCCTGCTCGCTCACACACACACACACTCACTCTCTCTCTCTCTCTCCCTCTCTCTCAAAAATAAACAAACATTAAAAAAATATAAAAAGAAAAAGGGAAGAGGTATGTAAAATACGTGACCTGCCTAACTGTCTTATTAAATAACCCTTATTTTGAAAGCAAAATTTCACAAAGATCTCAAAAGGCCAATCATCTTTTATAAATGTATCCTAAAATGAATTTAGTGAATCCAGTATCCTTATGTGTTTACTATGTACATCATACCTCACATTCAATACATGTATGTATTAATCACAATATTTTTGTAACAAATACTCTTATTGGGGGGCTTACTAACTTCAAAAATGGAAGTGTACTTTGAAATTGAAAAGAAAGGAGAAGAGTGCCTATGAGAAAGAAAGTTGAACTGGCATACACATATGTTAGACAGAAGTACTGGGAGGGGACGATGAAGAAGAAAGAGCCCACACAGGTCTCCACACACACTCACACATCAGACCTCGGTATCCTGATGATGTTTAGTGGCTTTGGATTCATCCGGGGAGCATTTGAGTCCATCTAGGTAAAACACAGATTTTAGCGCCTCAACCTAGACCTACTGAATTAGAATCTGTAGGGGGCCAAAACCAACATTTGACAAGAACCCCCTCCTAGGCTCAGTTCTACTAATAACTGTGATGTCAGTAGTCCATGTACCTGAAAGGGTTCAGAACAGGTCTCCCCAAAATGTGCCACTTTAGCATGTGGACTATTTTAAGCGGAAGGCTATCAAGACCTAACAGGCTCAAGAGAAACAGTTAACCGTCCCTTAACTACATAGAAGAAAATAAATTGGGGACCTGTCCCAGAATTAGGGTTATTACCAGAAATCAATTTTATCTGCGTGGCTCATCTGTAGGGCAGAACCAATATCTAGTTGGCAAATAATCTACTCTTATTTCCCTGTGAATTGCCCTCCTCCCCTTTGAAGCCCCAGGCCCCTCTCCTATTCCTTAGCTCCGGGTGGCATATATACCCCATTTTATATTTCTGTTTTTGAACCTCTCATGCATGCGGGGTTTCTGTACATACAAAATTAAACTTTATTTTCTCCTGTTAATCTGTCTCCTGTCAATTTAATTCTTGGGCCAACCAGAAGAACCTTGAAGGGTAAAGTTTTTCCTCCCCAATATGCCATACTTGAAGAAACTGTAAGAACTCAAGTCCCAAGTTGGCAGTAGTTATGCTTGCTGAGTCTTGCCTATTCTTGCCTTCGTTTGCATTGCCTTTCAAACTAGGCGCACACAAGGAGATAATCAATATTTCCTAAATGAACACTTGCAACTGCTTCCCAATCAAAAAAACCGAGGAACTAGTTCTCCAGCAACCAGGAAAGTGTGTGAAACTCATTTTCACGGGAGAATACACTTTGCTTCTTTGGTGCTAAATTGTAATAAGCTATAATGCAAAATGAAATGACATTTGCCATTTTCCTACAAGGAACTTGATGTTATTCTCTTTTGGTATCAAATGAGTTACCATTAAAATGAATCCTGATCACACAAACTCCTCCAAACACCACACTTTGTAATTGTGGAGAACATTGTTTAATTACCTGTCCCTGCATAGCATTTACCACGTAATTAGAGAAATAGTAATTATCCTTTGAGGAACCAATAACTAAGTGGAATTGGTATATGGTAAAGGATATCAATGCCTTACTGGATCAACAAAAGAAGGAGACATTCAATGAAGTCCTTAAAATTAAGCCACTAAAGAACAGCTCAAAGGTCATGGGTTTTAAATTATATCACCTGAATAAGAAAAGGAACAAAGTCAAACAGAAAAAATTTAGTGAAATGGTGATTCATATACTGTATCATCATTTCAGAACTTAAAGTTGGCAGCATAATTTCACCCTTTCCACTTTAAAAATGCTAAAATTCAAGTGAATTTATATAGCCAGGGCATAGGAACAGTACAGGAGGGAGGTAATATGTATTCTAGCAATTCACTGAAGCACTGCCCATAAAATATCCTGAACTGGATAAAGCGACATCAGAGTTGGAAAAGGATAGAGAGTTCCTAAGGAGGAAATTAAGAAAAGAACAAAGAAAATTAGAGGAAAGAAAGGAAAAAAAAAAGGAGAAAACCAGTCTCAAAGAGAAAAGCTGTATTGCCACAAAGTAAGTTCACAGCAGACCCCCAACCCCAGGCAGCCCCATCACCACAGTAGAGGGGCCTACAAAAAGGCCAGTTAGTCAAAGACACAGCTAGGAGGAACTAGACTGGAAGAGAAGTCTCACAAAGAAAGCACCGTGGAAACAAAGCAGATATAAATGAATAATTAACAGCCCTCTATGTTCACTCCTTACCCTCAGACCCCATAGACAAGCCTTACCAACCCTGTATTTTACAAAAGAGCACTCTAAATGCCACACTAACTAGAAGCATTAGTGCTAACGCTGAATTAGAAAATGTATTTTCTTTCTTTTACATAAGTTATCTTTAAAGTGTATTTCATACTCATGAATTATTTAGAATTACTTCCAGTACTCTTTTCTCCATAGGAATGTATCTCTGAAGTCACAATATATGAGAAGCAGAAAAGACCATTTAATTTCCAAACAAGAGAGCATGATTTCCTGTGCCTTGAACCTCGGATGCAAGAGTTCATCATTTTCCTCAGGTCAGAGCACACTATCATTATTGTAAAGCCTCTGCCCTGCTTTAGCTTCCTTTCCAGTTAATCCTTATCCTCCCTTGCCCAAACATCCCTCCTTTCCCAAACTTCTTGCTTTAAGTCCCTAAACATGCCCGTATTTATAAAAATATTAAGTTCATATCAGCGTGTTTAATTGGCAAAAGTAGTATTAGGCTTTGCATCTAACTCATACCAGATTATTACCATCCATCCAAGCTCTGATGTCTGTCCATGTTGCTCTATTCATATCTAGTCTATTAGCTTCAAGTGCCCTTAGTAAGTAAGCATACATCTTCTGCATTTTACTTCCTCAGTCTCCAAGTTATGGACCATCTTTGTTGCTTCTAACTCTCAAATATTCTCCCGACACCACAAAACCAGACAGGTGAGAAAGATGATTCTCAAGCATATTCCGTGCCCTTTTTTAGAATTTTCTATAAGGTATACCTGGGCCTGGGTGAGTAGTCATGCAGCAAATGCTCATTTAACCACGTGCTGCCAGACTGCTTTCCAAAATGACTACATTCCCACCAGCAACTGGGTGAGAAAAACCTGGGCGGCTTTTCATATATTTAAAAGTTCTCTAATTCTCCTCCCTACCCTATGAATCCACACTCCATTTAAATTTAGTTGATGAAGGTGGTGGTGGAGGAGGAGGAGGAGGAGGAGAAGAAGAAGAAGAGAGGCAGGCTTGGTTTTGAAAGCAAAAAGTCAACTGGAATGCAGTTTGGATGGAGTAGGAGATAAAATATGTCCTAGTTTAAAAAGCTCATAGAATAGACTGTAGTGAAGCTAAAAAAAACAAAAACAAAAACAAAAACAAAAAAACACTATACAATGCTAGAATGTGGTGTATTTTCTATGGACCACCCTACTTTCCTTTCAATAAGCCACAACTCCCATAAATCCACTCTCCCATTTATGCCCAGTGAGATCTAAATGACACCTCTGGGGCAGAAAACAAGCAAAAACTCCCATTCAGACTACTACTGATTTTGAGCCTGGGAAACTTTCTGCTATTATCACCATGTAAGAAAAATTGGAAAGAGGTGGAATTCTAGGTCCGAGGCCCCTAGGACTATTCATCAGGACTTTAGAGACAATTCGGAAGCCCCTGCAATTTAAGAATCAGGGAAATCAGTGCAATATTCTGCTCGAAGGCTGAAAACAAGCTTGAAGGCCACGATTAAACAGAAAAGGCTAATAGCCTCAAGTCCTACCACCAGCACCTCTATGATTTCAGGTTGACTCATTTTTGTTTATATTTATTATTGTTATTCTTTAAACACAACTAGCATCCTAGAGTCTCTATTTACTGTGCCCTGAACTCTCTATCCCCATATATCCACATGGCTCATTCCTAGCTTTACTCAAGTGTCACTTGAGCAGAGAGGCTTCCCCAACCACTCTATACAGCACCATGCCCCCAATCACAGACACAGCAATGTTGTCCTTCGAAGCACTTATCACATATATCTTCCCACTACAGTATTAATGCCATAAAAGCAAGGATTTTGTCTATTTCTTTCACTGTGCTAGCACCAGCATGTAGAAGAGTGTCTGGCCCAAAGAAGGCACTCACATATTTGTGAAACAAATCAATTGAGATTATGATAGATGCCTAAGATCCAAAAATGAACAAGAGAGTGGAGTCCCTGCCTCATGGAGCTTATACTCTTGCAGGGGAAACAGACAAGTAGGCTGTCTGATTTGTAGCACTCACATCTTATAATTCATGCCGCCCTTCCACTTCTGCCATGCTGAACAAAGTACAAAAGAGAGGGTTCAATAATTTAGCAACAGCTGAGGGAAGACATTAACAAGCATGAGCAAGAGCTGAAAAGGCTGAGTTGGTTGCCTTTTTCCATCATCTATCTTTAAAGCTCTCTCAGTTTTTTAGAGGCCTATTCATATTAGGCCACAAAAGAGGAAGTAGCCATGAGAACTCTTCAGACTTTTATTGTTCTAAGGAGCATTTTCAGCTATGTATTTTATACATGGGATCATATTTAGGTTTTAAATAAATTATCACAGTAGTAATTTAATCGATGTGCGTAAATTTACACATATACATAATTCCGTGTATAGTTTAACAATGGGTACAGGAACTGACAATTTGGAAATGTCTCAGTGGTTATGTAACAGGTCCTCATTAAGTCATGATGCTTGTTTTCTAATGGAATGAAATCATCATCTACCAAGTCTTAGAATAATGATACTGGTCTCTCAGTGAGCCAGTAAGAACATAAAGCTTCAGTCCATATATACTGGTGTAAGAATAAATATGCCATGTTATATTATAAGCCAGACTCTCCTTGACTAAACATGAGGAATGTGAAAGAAACGAAGTTTTAAATACTGTCCTAGATTTTAGAGAGAGGGAGAGGGTGAAATTTGCTTAGAACGTAAACCTGAGCTGATCATGCAATCTACTCTCCAGAAGTTACATTTCCTTCCTGGCCACAGACAATCCTCTCTGACACAGAAAAATCCAATAAAACAGAGGAGTTCCTGCACTGAAAGTTTAGGGACTGAAACCCCAAGACTAAGAAGGAATAAAAGGCTTATTTTGACTTGCGTAATAACGCCTAAATATGTGTGAATAAAAGAGCCTGTTTTTCATATTTTCACTAGAAGTTTACTTTGTCTTATATATACCTTTGCTCTTGGAGCCATAAATGACAAAGTGTTAAGCAGCAGTAATTCTAAGCTCTTGAGGGGAGGAAAACAATTTTGGTTTATTCTGAACAATCTCTTATGAAAAAAATTCAATTGTTCTGAGAATTCTGCATAGTTACAATTGGGTTATTGTTATTTACTTTTAATTTTAATGTTTTCAATCTAATAGATTCAAAATATTATCATTTCAACATGTAATCAATATGAAATTAATGGGATATTTTACACCCTTTTGTTTTTTCCTTTTTTCCCCCCAGCTGTAGTGAGGTATGGTTAAAACAAACAAACGCAAAAACTACCCATAGGCCCAATTGTCACTTAGACCGAATCTCAAAGTGGTGTTCAATACAAAATTTAATTACAGTTTCAACTTCCCCCAGAAATGTAGTCTTAACCAGCCAGCCAGGAATTTTTCAACCCATGCCAAATATGTCTGCTACATGGGCCCTCTCCACCCCACAAACAAAGAGGAGATCATCTGCATGATGAGATCATCAGCATCTTATTTTTCCCCCAGAAAGCTGCCCAGCCTACAACAATCATTTTCCTTCTCTAATAACTTTCTTACCCCTACCCTCCTTCTATAAAAACCTTCCATTTTGTACAACTCCTTGGATGGACTCTTGCTAGATGGTGTGCTTTCAGGCTCATGAATTGTTTAGTAAAGCCAACTGATCTTCCTATTTACTTGGATTCCATTATTCAACAGATTTAGTGGCAGCAATGAGATCCAAAGTGAACGTCCAACACCAGTGAGAGATGAGAAAGTCGGGTGTGATACCCGCAGACCCTTTGAATTCAGCAACTTCTCAGCTTTTTTGAGGGCTATGGTAAGCTCCTCGGGGTCTAAGCTTGCCTCTTTGTGGCACTGGACTCCAAACCTGGTTGGCTTTCCTTTACAGGGCAGGTCAGCTTGAGCTGGCAGACATTTATACCTGAAGTCAACTGAGATGGACATTCTGCCCAGAACCCAGTCAAGCGTGCAGTTTTGCCCAGAGTCTGACTGAACTGACAGAAGGGTCTGCCTAGAGCCAAGCCCCTACCTAGCCTTTTAAACCACAATTCCCCAGGTGGAAAACCTCAGTAAAGTTCTACAGGCATTGGAGGTGGTACACACAGGGCCTTCTTATGGCCACAACACAGTACTGCAAATATACAAAGGTACATGTTTGTCTTGTTTTGTGTAAAGTGAGTTTTGAAGGCTGCTAAAGACTCCACCTCAAGAAGGATCCCATGATAGGATGAGCTGGTCATGGAACAGGTTAGACTGGCAGTAGTTCACCCACCAACCTCAAGAAAATTTTATGCAATGAAGTACAATCTCCAACCCCAAGGTCCATCCCTTTTAGGTCTTAGATTGATTCCAAGAAATCCAAAGACTTAGCTAATGGGATTCTTATATTCTGGCATGCTACCTTCCAGCACAGCTGTTTATTTTATGTCTAAAAACTAGAGACCTGGACATTGCAGGTATCTAACAAGATAGAAAAATTTTATTAACAGTAACTGAGAATTACAGTGGCCATTATGGGAATTGTTCCAATTAAATAAGATTGTTCATTTAAGAAGTGTTCTTGAAAGTAAAGGTTCCCAAATTAAGTCAACAGAATGGGGTGACTATTTTCACTGGTATACAGAAGCTTCTAAAAGGCTTTAAGATTCCAAACTAGTCTCAGTGAAGGATTTGTTACAAAAGACTAACATAAAATTAAAAACACAAGAGGTATCTAAGACAAAAGACAGTAACACTGATGTAATTTCCCTCTCTTCTTCAACAGGGGCCAACGGCAGGCCTCCCCAGGGTGGGCCACTTTGGCATAAATATTTTGAGTTAAAAGAAAACAAAACCCAGCATATTGAGGAAAAGCTCTTCACCTCCCCCTCAACTGCCTGCTTATACCAGGAAGAGAGCTATTAACAGAGATTCCTCTTCACATAAGAAACTTATATACATATAGGGCAACATTGTTTCCCAAGGATTTCTCACCTTTCTGCTAATAGTCTTTCTCCCCTTTGTATCCTCAGACCCCCATCCCTCTCCTTACTCATGTCATTTTGCCTCACTGTTTGTGGAATTCCATGTCCATGTGGATTCCCCATAAATACACTATTAAATCTGATTTTCTTCTGTTAATCTGACCCATATCAATTTGATTCTTAGCCTAGCAAGAAGGACCTTTAAGGGCAGAGGAAATTCTTCCTCCTCAGCACTTCTTTACTGGAACACCCAATCTACTAATTTGGTAGTAGTACAAAATTAGTACTACTAATTCATACTACTAATTTTCTGAGCTGTCTTTCCACTCTAAAGAGATAGTTATCTTTTCAAATAAAGTCACCTGAGGTCATAGGCAACCCTCTTCAGAGAGATCTTTCACTCCTTGGTCAAAGACTGAACCAAGGACCACAGTAAAATATTTTTTAAACATAGAGATGATTCCCAACAGTTTTTTTTCTTTTTCTTCTCCTCCTCCTTCTCCTTTTCCTTCTTCTTTTTAAATAGATTATCTCCTGAACTCAGTTAATATAGGGAAATAAAAATTTACATTATCTTTTCCTTTCCAAATCCAGACCCACAGGCTGGTAATCCCTTCTTACCTGAGAATAACTAATTTTTTTCTTGCTCATCTCATTTTAACTCTAAGAATATGGCTTGGCTTTCTGCCCGCCTGTGACATGCAGACTGTCGGTTCTTTCTTTGGCCCTCTTTGGGAGTAGCTCTAGATCTTGTAAAAATAGTATTTTTCACACCCTCTTTGAGGATGTTTCCTGGGTTCATAAGGTTGTTTAATACTGCCAAAAATCTTTACTGCTTGCCCTGGCTAAAAGCTGACAAGGTATTTAAAATTAAAAAAATTATGTTTATTTTTGAGACAGAGAGAGAGAGAGAGAGAGAGAGGGGGGGGGGGAGGCAGACAGACAGACAGGGGGACAGAGGATCCAAAGCAGACTCTGTCCGCACTGACAACAGAGAGCCCAATGTGGGGCTTGAACTCATGAACTGTGAGATCATGACCTGAGCCAAAACCAAAAGTCAGAGGCTTAACAAAATGAGCCACACAGGTGCCTCAAGATTTAAAAAATTTTAATAACTCTATAGTCAGAAATTTGGCCAGATTGAAAGCTGATATTCAGACCCTGATGGAAATTTTAGGCCTTCTCCACTAAGCTAAATGTGCCCAGAGGAAAACAACACTTTCTCATAGATGGATGGATGGATGTGTCAGTACTTTGCTATTATTTAAGCAACAACCCAATTGTGTGAGAAATTAAAACCAGCTGTCCTTGTTTTACAAATCTTTTGTTTTCACAGAACCAGAAGTGTAGTTCCAAAAACAATTCAAAAACCACAATTCCCTTTACCAATCTCAAAACCTCTGTCATTTTATCTCAAAAGGCTCATAAGTACTGTTAAAATTCTGGCCTTAAGAGAACGAAAGTCCTTCTAGAAAGTGCTTGCATTTTTTTCCTTGTGCCTTTAAGATGTAAATATTCAGTGTTCTGCCTGGTCTTCTCCAGCAACTTCTTATCTAGCCCATCTCTTTAAAAATGCCCATTGCATGGAGGAATTCTTATGAAGTAAAAGCAATGGCCAAAGGCCTTTTAAAACCTGACTTGCCAAAGAAAAATACAAATCTTAAGAGTCTTCTCCACAAGTAAAAGAAAGCTTTAGCCATCTAGACCACAAAAACAAACTCAGATCCAATGTGTGATACACATACATATACATAGACAGATACAGTGTGTCTGTATACGTGTTGTGTTGTAAATACGTTTCTAACCTTGGGATGGTATAGCTAAAATTAATTTGTAAAACAGCTTTATTTAGTTGAAGACAAGCACTTATAAGGAATGGGCATTCTAAAACTCAAAAAAAATTAATAGAAATAAACAAAATGCTTTTCAAGTTCACATATCTGAAAAAATATTTGATAGAAAGGCAAGTTTGAAATTGATGGTTTAATTAAACATGTCTTCAGAGTTACCAACATTAAATGCAAAACTTTTATTCTACCTAAGTTTACTAACCCACTAAATTTATGCTATCTCTTATAAGACCAATTAAATAACAGCTTAAAATAATGACTGACTTCATCTAAAGTTTAATCAAGTTTTTGTGAGTAATCTAAACCTAATTGTTAAGTAGATTAAATTAAAAATTTTAGGTCAATTTTCTAAATAGTGTGGGGGTCACTGGCAAGCCATCTCAAGAGGGACCACTTCAGCTTAAAGATTATTTCGAGTTAAAGACAATCAAAACCCAGCAGATAGAGGAAAAGATCTTTACCTCTCCCCCAGATGCCTGCCTATACCAGAAAAAGAACTGTTAACAGAGACTCCTCTGTACCTCAGAAACTTATCTGTGTAACATGGGAACCTTTGTTTTCCTGAAGATCTCCTGTCACCTTCCTGCTAACCGTTTCCCTTCCTTTTGTATAGCCAGATCTGACCACTCTCCTTAACTCAAGGTGTCCTGTAAGCCTCATGTTGCCTGACAGACTCTGGAATTTCACGCCTATGTGGATTCATTGTACATAGAAAACTAAATTTGATTTTCTCCAGTAAATGTGTCTCATGTCAATTTACCTCTTAGTCCAACTAGAAGGACCTCAAATGACAGAGGAAAATCTTCCTAACAATACCTTCTCCTTTTTTTTTTTTTTTTTTTTTGGTAATTTAAAAACTTAAAAGTTTTGCTAAGTTCAATAATGAAGTAAATTCATTAAATGTCTAGATCATTTTCAAATAAGAAAATAATTAAAAAGAGGTTAGATTGGAAGAGAGCCAAAGCATAAGAGACTCTTAAAAACTGAGAACAAACTGAGGGTTGATGGGGGGTGGGAGGGAGAGGAGGGTAGGTGATGGGTATTGAGGAGGGCACCTTTTGGGTTGAGCACTGGGTGTTGTATGGAAACCAATTTGACAATAAACTTCATATATTAAAAAAAAAAAAGAAAATAATGGAACATTAATTACTAAACATAGGTTTGTCTACCTTTGGTTTATTACAGAAAAACTGTAAATATTTGTATATGTTAATGTTGTAATTTGAAAAAATGGTAAAGGAATATGCTTCTAGAAATTTTAAAATATGTTCATAAATTTGCAAATTTAAAAATAAATCCTCGAGACAGACCATCACTATTGTTTACTGCTTGACTTTCACTAGGAATCAAGTTTCCTAAGGGTTAAAAATTCTAATTAATATGTTATTTAAACTATAAAAATTATATAAACATCTTCATATGCCAGGAAGACAAGATATTTTCAATAAAAACAAACAAAAAAAGAGGTTTGAGGAAGAGGTACTTTTTTTGCTAAGGAAAAAACAATCTTGTCCTAAAAATGAGACTGGTTTAAAGAAAAAAACATAAGATAAAAAATCAGGTTTGTTGAACAAAGGGGGGAGAAAAAAGACAAACCAAAAATCAGACTCTTTTTTTAATTTTTTTTAATGTTTATTTATTTTGAGGGAGAGTGTGAGCAGGGGAGGGTCAGAGAGAGAGGGAGATACAGAATCTGAAGAAGGCTCCAGGCTCTGAGCCGACAGCACAGAGCCTGATGTGGGACTTGAATTTATGAACCACTAGATCATGACCTGAGCCGAAGTTAGAGGCTTATCCAACTGAGCCACCCAGGCGCCCCAAATCAGATTCTTAATTATAAAGAACAAACAGAGGGTCACCAGAGGGGAGGTGGGGGAGGGAATGGGTGAAACAGGTAAAGGGGATTAAGAGTACACTTATCCTGACGAGCACTGAGTAATGTATAGAATTGTTGAATCACTATACTGTACACCTGAAACTAATATAACACTGTATTTAACTATATTGGAATTAAAACTAAAAGCTTAACTAAAAATATTGTGAAAAAATAGAGGTAAATTTTTTTTAAAAGTGTTTTTAATATATGGCCAACGTAAGATTAAAATAAATTTATTTTTAAAAATTTTAATATCAAAATTAAGCTGTTCCAAAATTAAAATTTGATCTTCTCTGTTAAAAGGACAAAGTTTTCTTGGACTTTGGGCTGCTTTTTGATAAGGTTGTTATAAGTTTGTATACCTTTTAAATATTAAGTTTCATAATGATCTGTGATCCTATTTAGATGAGAACTTTAAAACCTTTTTTGACATTTTTAACAAGCTTCCCAAAATCAAATTCTAAAAAATGAAAAGAAAGTGCCTTTTTGATCTGAAATATTCCTTATTTACTATGTAAATTACATAGGAAATATTATCAAACACTACATTTTTTTAGATTATATTTGTAAGATGACGACAAATGTAAATAAAGCCCATTTCACTTCTGCAAAAATGGCTCCTCCTTGCCAGACTTTTGCCATTCTAATGTCCTTGTGACCTGGTAACAATCTGCTTCTGAAAAAAAATTAATATGGACAAATAATGGTCGTAAATTCAGTAAACAGTCAGGGCTAGGGGACGCCCAAACCAAAAACGCCATTTTTTAAGTTTTTGCATTCCTTCATCCACTACGGTACATTTCAGATGACTCAAATTATGAATAAACATTGGTATAAAGACGTCTATAAAATTTTAACACTTGCAAGTAGATTCCATGTAGCTGCACTTAGTATGAGTTATCAATTATGTTCTCGTTACTTTATGCATATTATCTGGATGCGTTAAAGCCTTTCTTGCCCCAAGGCTGAAGGCCTCAAAACTGTTAAAAAATGTATTTCCCAGTTGGGGGGCACTTTCCACTCTCTCCAGTGATCAAGGCACCTACTTGACAAGAGAAATCACAGGAACCTCAAAAACCTTCTTAAAATTCTATCAGTATACAGCCTTCTACTGATCCCCTGTTGTCTCATGCTAGCATGACCTGCTATTATAAGTCTCTAATATTTCATGCTCAAGCCTGTCGTCAATGGATTAAAGAAGCCCTTCTAGATCCTAACTCAAAAGAACTTTTTGGTCATTGTCTACAGCCTGGCAACTTGGTATTATAAAATGTTATCAGAGAAAGACAGCCCTCATGCCATTAAAGGGGACCTTACCAAGTGTTCCTGACCACTGACAATGCTGCACTAGAAGATGCTAGAGATCTCCAAATGAAATTAATAAGGAAGATAAGTGGCTGACATTGAGCTGAACTGCTTCTGTCCAAAACACTGGATCAATTTCATACTGAACATAGAACACTTTATCTGAACATAGAACACTTTCTCCTTCTTTTCCTTTTTTTTATACTGACATTGGCCTAAAAGAATAGTGCCCTCCTCTGTATCTCCCAGGCTACTGCTAGGGCGGGGTGTGTGTAACCTGTTTTATTTTAGTGTAGGAAATAACTGAGCCCAAAACTTTTCACAAGCAAAATAAGACATCTCATTGGTTGACTCCCTAAATTTACATTGTTGAGTTAAAAAAGACCTGCCAGGAGACTTTCTCAATTTAGGACTTACTTCTTCTGGCAGGTCACAATTTCCCTGATTAGGGATAAATGTAAATAAGGCTATGATCAAGAATGCCTCCTTAATTCTTAAAATTATTACATAATCTGCTGCTAAAGCAAGAGCAGCCCAACAAAGATTCTTCAACTTTCTAGCCAAAGTTGTCCTTTATAATAAAATAGCTCTTGATTATTTTTTTTTTCGGGCAAAGAGATATCTGTGCTGTGTCTACCAGCACCTGCTCTGCCTGGATTAACACTTCTGGGGAAGTTAAAAATCAATTACATAAGAACAAACTGCTTGTCTTTAAAGGATGACTCCTTCCATAGGAGTGCTTCTTTGACTTATTTGATTTTGATTGGTTTGGGTCTTGGAGACCATGCCTCTAAAGTGCACTCAAATATTGGGAGTCATCTTGTTTACAGTAATCATAGCTATCTCCCTGGTGCATTGTATTCTCTCAAAAAATTTAAACATGTATTTACAGCCATTAAGCACCAAACAAGTGAGCTCCCTAAGACAAAAATGTCTAAAAAACAACAACAAATTAGGGAACAACATGGAAGTTTTTTGTGTGTCTTGTGTGCATGAAATACAGACAGACCAACACTAAACCATCCTGCACACCTAGAAAACTTATCTGAGGATTAACATAATAATCTGCACAACCTGAACCACAGAATTCAGCAGGTACACAGCATGGAGAAGTGAACTGGGGGGAGAGAGAAGCCATGGAGGGCAGGAAGCTGCTTTTGTGTGCAGAGAGAGGATGGAGATGGGGCGGGGGGTTTAAATTCCATTAAGACTATAAATAGGGGGAGCACAGAGTCTGAAACTCCACAGCTCAATACCTGGCAGTGCTCTGGTGGAAAGGGCAAATTCCCAGGAGCAGAGTAGAGTCCGGGGTTCTTTAGGCCACATGGGAGAAGCAGTTCCCTTGATGGGAGGACATCTGGTAGAAGCTGTGTGGCCACCCCACAGGCAAAGGCCTCAGTGGACTGGGGAGAACAACCACATTCACTGGTGCTAGAACAAGGTTATTGGGGGTGAAGCCTGGTGCCAGATGTGTGTTGTGATTTTCCATAATCCCTGAGACGCTGCTGCTACATTATCTTGTGAAGTTTTTGTGGGGCAGGCTGGCACCCAGCCGCAGTCTCTGGGCATCGGCAACAGCACAGGACTGCAAACATTCCTGGGAGCAGATGGTACCTGGCCATTGCTCAATGAGACACTCCTGCAAAGGGGCAGAATGGGTAAAAGCCAGTCTCTCAGAAGTAAGGGATCGGGAAAAACAGCCACATCTGAGACAAAATTCAGGAGGGAGGTGCTGCCTGGGGCTTGGTCACTGACTGTGTAAAAGTGGGGAGTGGGTGGAAGCCAGAGACAAAGGACAGGTGTGTGATTGCTGACTGGGGAGAACAGAGTACTGACACTAGAGACTTGGTGACGGGGTGATTCCATTTTCACCACTCCCGCACATGCACATAGGCACCTACAAGCACCAGAACAATTCACCCCACTAAGCTAAGCAGCGCCATCTAGTGGAGAATAGAGCCATTAGACTAAGCCCCACCCAATGGGGCCAACCTCACTATTCAGGAACACAAATCTCTCCACCTGCTTACTTTATGGACTATAAAGTGCTTCATAGTTTGACTTGTAGGGGAAAACAAAGTAATTTCAGTCATATTTGTCTGTTCGCCAGTCCATCTATTCAATTTTCTTTTTTTTTATTTTTATCTTTTTCTTTTCTTTTTTTGAATACAGAAAGAAAAAATTCATTTCAATTTTCAATTTTTATTAAATATATTTTAATTTTTTTCTACTATATTTTTTACTTTGGTGCAAATTTTTACAAATTCTATTTTACTTCCATCATTTCATTTTAGTATATACTTCAGTGTATTCACTTTTTCAAATTTTCAAATGTTTCCTTTTTTTCCCCTTTTTTCTCTAATCAATAAAGCTGCTTTCAACACCCAGACCAAAACACATCTAAGATCTATCATCATTTATTCAATTTGTGTGTGTGGTGTGTTTACTTAAAATTTAATTCTTTAATTATACATATTTTTTAATTTTAATTTGTTTTGGCTCATTAATTCCTTTTCTCCCTTCAAAATGATGAAATGAAGGAATTCACCCAAAAAAAGAGCAAAAGTAAATGACAGCCAGGGACTTAACCAACACAGGTACAAGTAAGATGTCTGAACCAGAATTTAGAATCATGAAAATAAGAATACCAGGTGGAGTTGAAAATAGACTAGAATCCCTTTCATCAGAGATAAAAGAAGTAAAGGCTAGTCAGGATGAAATAAAAAATGCTATAACTGAGCTGCAATCTCGAATGGAGGCCACGGTGGCAAGCATAGATGAGGCGGAACAGAGAATCAGCAATATAGAGGACACGCTTATAGAGAATAATGAAGGAGAAAAAAGAGGGAGATTAGGGAAAAGAGCATGATTTAAGAATGAGAGACATCAGTGACTCATTAAAAAGCAACAATATCAGAATCATAGGGGTCCCAGAAGAGGAAGAGACAGAAATAGGAGTTGAAGGGTTATGTGGGCAAATCATAGCCGAAAACTTTCCTAACCTGGGTAAAGGCACAGACATCAAAATCCAGGAGGCACATAGGACTCCTATTAGATTCAACAAAAACTGACCATCAAAAAAAAAAAAAAAAAAAAAAAAAACTGGTCATACTCAAATTCACCACATACTCAGGCAAGGAGAGAATCATGAAAGCAGCAAGGGAAAAAAATTTCTTAAACTACAAGGGAAGACAGATCAGGTTTGCAGCAGACCTATCCACAAAAACTTGGCAGGCCAGAAAGGAGGGCAGGATATATTCAATGTGCTGAATCAGAAAAATATGCAGCCAAGAATTCTTTATCTAGCAAGGCTGTCATTCAAAAGAGAAGGAGAGATAAACAGTTTCCCAGACAAAAAAAATTAAAGGAGTTTGGGACCACTAAAACATCCCTGCAAGATATTTTAAGGAGGACTCTCTGAGGAGAGAAAAGATGAAAGAAAGAAAGAAGGAAAGAAAGAAAGACCAACGAAAAGCAACAAAAACTAGAAAGGACCAGAGAACACCACCAGAAACTCCAACTCTACAAGCATCATAATGGCAATATATTCATATCCTTCAGTACTCACTCTAAAGGTCAATGGACTCAATGCTCCAATCAAAAGACATAGGGTAACAGAATGGATAGGAAAACAAGATCCATCTATATGCTGTTTACAAGAGACCCACTTTAGACCTAAAGACTCCTTCAGATTGAAAGTAAGGGAATGGAAAACCATCTACCATGTTAAGTGAACAAAAGAAAGCTGAGTACCCATATTTATATCCGACAATCTAGACTTTAAAATAAAGACTGTTTCAAGAGATGAAGAAGGGCATTATATCATAATTAAGAAGTCTATCCACCAAGAAGAACTAACAGTTGTAAACATTTATGCACCAAATGTGGCGGGCCCAAATACATAAATCAATCACAAACACAAAGAAACTCCTTGATAATAATACCATAATAGTAGGGGACTTCAACACTCCACTCACAGCAATGGACAGATCATCTAATTAAAAACTCAAAAGGGAAAAATGGCTTTGAATGACACACTAGACCAGATGGACTTAACAGATATATTCAGAATCTTTCATCCTCAAGCAGAATATAATTCTTCTCCAGTGAACATGGAATGTTCTCCAGAATAGACCACGTACTGGGACACAAATCAGCCCTCAACAAGTACAAAAAGATCGAGATTAGGCTGTGCATAATTTCAGACCACAACACTATGAAACTTGGTATCAACCACATGAAAAAATTTTGAAAGGTAACAAATACTTGGAGACTGAAGAATATCCTACTAAAGAATGAATGGGCTAACCAAGAAGGTAAAGAGGAAATTAAAAAGTATATGGAAGCCGATGAAAATGATAACACCACAACCCAAAACCTCGGGGACACAGCAAAGGCGGTCATGAGACAAAAGTATATAGCAATCCAGGCCTTCCTAAAGAAGGAAGAAAGATCTCAGATTCACAACCTAACATTACACCCTAAACAGCTGGAAAAAAGACAGCATATAAAACCCCAAACCAGCAGAAGACAGAAGATGAGAGCAAAAATTAATGCTATCTAAACCAAAAAAAACCCACGGTAGAACAGATCAATGAAACCAGGAGCTGGTTCTTGGAAAGAATTAACAAAATTGTTAAACCACTAGCCAGTTTGATAAAAAAGAAAAAGGAAAGAACCCAAATAAATAAAGTCAAGGACGAAAGAGGAGAGATCACAACCAACACAGCAGAAACACAAACAATACTAACAGAATATTATGAGCAGTTATATGCCAATAAAATGCACAATCTGGAAGAAATGGACAGATTCCTAGAAACACTACCAAAACTGAAACAGGAAGAAACAGAAAATTTGAACAGACCCATAACCAGTAAGGAAATCGAATTAGTAATCAAAAATCTCCCAAAAAACAAAGAGTCCAGGGCCAGATGGCTTTCCAGGGGAATTCTACCAAACATTTAAGGAAGAGTTAACACCTATTCTCTTGAAGCTGTTCTAAAAAATAGAAATGGAAGGAAAACTTCCAAACTCATTCTTTGAAGCCAGCATTACCTTGATTCCAAAACCAGACAGACACCCCACTAAAAAGAAGAACTAGAGACGAATTTCCCTCATGAACATGGATGCAAAAATCCTCAACAAGACATTAGCCAACCGAATCCAACAATACATTAAAAAAATTATTCACCACGACCAACTGGGATTTATACCTGGGATGCAGGGCTTCTTCAACATCTGCAAAACAATTAACGTGATGCATCACATCAATAAAAGAAAGGACAAGAACCATATGATCCTCTCAATAGATGCAGAGGAAGCATTTGACAAAATACAGCATCCTTTCTTAATAAAAAGCCTCAAGAAAGTAGGGATAGAAGGAGCATACCTCGAGATCATAAAAGCCATATATGAAAGACCCAATGCTAATATCATCCTCAATGGGGAAAAAACTAAGAGCTTTCTCCCTAAGATCAGGAACAATACAGGGATGTCCACTCTCACCACTGTTATTCAACATAGTATTGGAAGTCTTAGCCTCTGCAATCAGACAACACAAAGAAATAAAAGACATCCAAATCGGCCAGGAGGAGGCCAAACTTCCACTCTTCGCAGATGACATGATACTTTATACGGAAAACCCAAAAGATTCCACCAAAAAAAGTGCTAGAATTTATTCATGAATTCAGCAAAGTTGTAGGATATAAAATCAACACAGAGAATTCAGTTGCACTCCTATACACCAACAATGAAACGACAGAAAGAGAAATCAAGGAAACGATCCCATTTACAATTGCACCAAAAACCATAAAATACCAAGGAATAAATCTAATCAAATAGGTGAAAAATCGATGAAAAGTATAGAAAAAACGCTGAAAAGTATAGAAAGCTTATGAAAGAAATTGAAGAAGACACCAAAAAATGGAAAAAAATTCCATGCTCCTGGAATAGGAAGAACAAATATTGTTAAAATGTCGATACTGCCCAAAGCAACCTACATATTCAATGCAATCTCTATCAAAATAACACCAGCATTCTTCACAGAACTAGAACATATAATCCTAACATTTGTATGGAGCCAGAAAAGACCCCAAATAGCCAAAGCAATCTTGAAAAAGAAAACCGAAGCAGGAGGCATCACAATCCCAGACTTCAAGCTATACTACAAAGCTGTAACCATCAAGACAGTATGGTACTGGCACAAGAACAGACACTCCAATCAATGGAACAGAATGGAGAACCCAGAAATGGACCCACAAACGTATGGCCAACTAATCTTTGACAAAGCAGGGAAGAATATCCAATGGAAGAAAGACAGTCTCTTCAGCAAGTGGTGCTGGGAAAACTGGACAGCGACATGGAGAAGAATGAACCTGGACCACTTTCTTACACCATACACAAAAATAAACCCAAAATCAACAAAAGACCTAAATGTAAGACAGGAAACCATCAAAATCCTTGAGGAGAAAGCAGGCAAAACCTCTTTGGTCTTGGCCGTAGCAACTTCTTACTCAACACCTCTCCGGAGGCAAGGGAATCAAAAGCAAAAATGAACTACTGGGACCTCATCAAAATAAAATGCTTCTGCACAGCAAAGGAAACAATCAGCAAAACTAAAAGGCAACTGACAGAATGGGAGAAGATATTTGCAAACGACATATCAGATTAAGAGTTAGTATAAAATCTATAAAGAACTTACCAAACTCAACACCCAAAAACCAAATAATCCAGTGAAGAAATAGACAAAAGACATGAATAGACACTTCTCCAAAGAAGACATCCAGATGGCCAACCGACACATGAAAAATGCTCACATCACTCATCATCAGGGAAATACAAATCAAAACCACAATGAGATACCACCTTATACCTGTCAGGATGGCTAACATTAACAACTCAGGCAACAACAGATGTTGGTGAGGATGCGGAGAGAGAGGATCTCTTTTTTGCATTCCTGGTGGGAATGCAAGCTGGTGCAGCCCCTCTGGAAAACAGTATGGAGGTTCCTCAAAAAACTAAAAATAGAACGACCCTATGACCCAGCAATTGCACTACTAGGTATTGATCCAAGTAGTGTGTGCTGTTTCGAAGGGACACATGCACCCCAATGTTTACAGCAGCACTATCAACAATAACCAAAGTATGCAAAGAGCCCAAATATCCACTGATGGACGAATGCATAAAGAAGTTGTGGTATATATATACAATAGAGTATTACTCGGCAATCAAAAAGAATGAAAGCTTGCCATTTGCAACTACATGGATGGAACTAGAGGGTATTATGCTAAGCGAAATCAGTCAAAGAAAAACAAATATCATCTGACTTCACTCATATGAGGACTTTAAGTTACAGGACAGACGAACACAAGGGAAGGGAAGCAAAAAATAATATAAAAACGGGGGGGGGACAAAACATAAGAGACTCTTAAATATGGAGAACAGAGGATTACTGGAGGGGTTGTGGGAGGGGGATGGGCTAAAATGGGTAAGGGGCATTAAGGAATGTACTCCTGAAATCATTGTTGCACTATACGTTAATTTGGATGTAAATTTAAATAAATAAATAAATAAATAAATAAATAAATAAATAAATAAATTTTAAAAATTAAAAAAAAAACAAGGAATTAAATGTAAACTAGAAGACATGACCTGTGACTATCACAGAGGTTAAGTAAAAACATTAAGGCACACTGAGGATTAATAACCTCTGGGAACCTCAAAGTGGTATCCAAGAGTGACACTAATGACTAGATATTTGATCACATACCTCATTTAAGCTTAGAGTCTGATCAAAAGAGGAGAATTCTTGGCTGCCTGGGTGGCTCAGTTGGTTAAGTGTCCGACTCCTGATTTCAGCTCAGGTCATGATCTCAGGGTCATGGGACCTAGCCCCATGTGGGTCTCTGTGATGAGTGTGGGGCCTGCTTGGGATTCTCTTCCTCTCTCTCTCTCTGCCCCTCTCCCCTGCTCACTCTCTCTCAAAAAAAAAGGGAGGGGGATGGAGGTGAGGATTTTTTAAAAGCAAAACAAAATAAAAATGGGCCCAAATATTGTCACTTAGACCAAATTCTCCAACTAGTGCTCAATATATAATCTAAGTGCAGTTTCAACTTCCCCCAGATATGCAGTCTTAACCAGTCAGTGAGGAATTTGTCAATCCATGCCAAATATGTCTGCTACATGTGCCCTCTCCACCCCACAAACAAAGAGGAGTTCATCTACAAATTAGGATGCTGAGGTCATCAGCATCCTACTTTTCTCCCTAGAAAGCTGCCTAGCCTATAACAATCCTTTTCTTTTGCTGATTACTTTCTTGCCCCCACCCTCCTTCTATAAAAACCTTCCATTTTGTACAACTCCTTAGATGGACTCCTACTTGCTAGATGAGGAGCTGCCTGATTTATGAATCATTTAATAAAGCCAACTGATCTTCCAATTTATTTGGGTGAATTTTGTTACTTAACAAGTATAATTGACAAATAACATTGTAAGGTATTTGAAGTATACAAGGTGATGACTTAATAAGCATATACACTGTAAAATACACACACACACACACACACACACACACACACACACCCCATCAAGGAAATGTGAGCCACCACATCACCTATTTACACTTTGTTGGGTCAGGGACTGGGGCGGGGGGAGTAGAAACATTTAAGTTCTCCTGTCAGCAAATTTCAATTATATAATATAGTCTTATCAACTATAGTCATCGAGTTATATATTAGATCCTCAGCCCTTATTCACCTTATAACTGAAATTGTGTGCCCTTTTAACAACCTCTTCCTATTTTGCCCACTCCCCACCTATGAGGTTATTTTGAAAGACTCACGTGAAATGATCCCTACTGAACAGAAGTCAAAATAATTCAAAGGTTTCTAATATTTACTTGTAGGATACAAATCTCCCCTGCTCAGGGACACAGTATTAATATAATGAAAAAAACCTAAGAATTTATGAAAAAGACAGTAAGTTATCACATTTTAACACACCAGCTCCTTCCTCTTCAAAAGTTTGATTTCTCTAACCTTCTAATAACATGTTTCTCTTTCTCTTTGTTGCTTCTGTTTTTGAATGTGAGCAAAGAAACCAATTGCACTTATTTCCACTGAATTATGATTTTTAGGAACAACCAAAAGAATTTTTTTTTCATTTTCAGCTTAAAAAGTCAAGTTATTATATACAAAATATGTTTTTGATTGCTGTATTTAGATGCAAGATACAAGTCTGCGCACTTCTTGGTTCTGTTTGTTTTTGAGTGGGGCATACACTGGTAATCACAGCACTGGACCATTCAACATATTATCAAGACTTCTCACCTAACTTAGCCTGCATCCATCACTCTGGGATATCATTTTTCTCATGGCATCTAATAGCTTCCCCTGGCGACCACTGAATAAATAGTACACACAAAGGGGTCCTATGCCACACCATCTTTTGTATCATGTTCAGCATATTTCCTAAGTGAAAAGTGACAAGACCCAAGTCAAATGATCTAAGCTCTACAAAAGGTCTATCATATATTGGTCATGAGATCCGGGGGAAAAAAGTCACTTAAACCTCTTCAATGGTAAAACTTACCCTACCGCCCTAACAGAGTTAATTATATCAAATAAAAATAAAAGGTGTTCTTACATAGTATTTAAGAAGTGTGTGTGTATATGGTTGGTCAATAGTAATGAAATCACAAATGCAATCAGATCTTCAGCATATGGTTTTCATTCAAGCAAAAATCAAATGGAGTCCTTCCAGGAAAAGAGCTCTCTGGTAAAACAACCATGTGTTGGTAATGTTCACTTTCTTCCTTTCCACAGCTATTGCTCTCAGACTTCTAGGATCACAGGGTATACAAGAGACTCAAAAAACATTTCTTTTTAATCCGAAGAAATATATTTATAGATGTAGAAGCGTCAAAAGCATACCAACTTTCTTTTATATGTTTGAAAACTAAAATCATTTAAATTTGAATAATTACATAAAACATGACATCATATAAACACATCTTAATAGAAGCAAAACCAGGGAGAAGACAAGCAGATCATTTAGGTCAGAGGCTCGCATTCTTCACCAGTGGAGATAGTATCTGCTACACAGCGATTCTCTTGGTCAAGAAAAAGCTCCAAGAAAGTAACTGGGGAATTCTTTTGAACAGAACAGACATACTATTTTCTTTCAGAAACTCCTATTATGTGGCTGGGTTCCCGCCTCCAAACATAAGAAAAGTCATTAAAGTCATTATTTTGCTATAATTTTTAAGCATCTATTTTGAAAGTGAGAAGAGAAAATACTTTTTTTTTTCTTTTTGAAATTCAAAGAAAACAAGTTTGCATTCTGGTTTTAAGAATCTTGGTGCAGCAGACTCCACAACTCATAAATTATAATGCACTTCTCTGCAGTTTCCTCTTTACATGTAGCTGAATTATAAAAGCAATAAGGGGAAAGCAATTGTGCCACTAATTTTTTTTTTTTTTTAGAATGAGGACTATATCTATAGATCTCTGCCTTCTTTTCAAACCAATAATCCATCAAGGTCCAGGACAAAGAAGTAAATGGTTCTGCTCAACTCATCATTGAACAAATATGCTAATGTACTTCTCTCTGGGTATGTGTGCCATTATTGCATAGCTTGGGTATCATGTGCAATTTGTATTTTGCTTTGTTCAGAATGCAGATTACCTCTGTTAGAAATAGGCCAGAAATATTATCCCCTGCAAGGTACTAAACCACAGAGCCCAAGAAAGTCTGCATCCTTCCTGAATGACAGTTGCCCTATTGAAAGTTGTACTTTTCTGATAATACAATAACACCTGAACCCAAAATAGCCCAATCTAAAAGCACTTGAGGGGCGCCTGGGTGGCGCAGTCGGTTAAGTGTCCGACTTCAGCCAGGTCACGATCTCGCGGTCCGTGAGTTCGAGCCCCGCGTCGGGCTCTGGGCTGATGGCTCGGAGCCTGGAGCCTGTTTCCGATTCTGTGTCTCCCTCTCTCTCTGCCCCTCCCCCGTTCATGCTCTGTCTCTCTCTGTCCCAAAAATAAATAAAAAAAAAAAAAAAACGTTAAAAGCACTTGAATTATTCAGATTGTTCTGCCACCTAAAGTGAATTATCAAAATCCGTAAATAAAATAACAGTGTTACATCTAAGGAGGAATCTCTGTTGTAGAAGTGAACAGACTCAGAAATGTTACCCCAAAACACAGTGTACTCAGAAAGCTCAAGAGGAAGACCTACCGTTCTTGTAAAGTGCTCAACTTAATCGGGGCTCTCAACAAATGTTTGCTGAAGCAAATTAAAATCAATAAACTTCCCTAAAGCTTAAATCACATCAAATAAATCAAAGATTATAAATCATCACCACAATGAAACCCTTCTTTTAATTAGTATTCTCCCATGGTGGAGGAGTTGGTGCTTCTGATAAATGCAGTGGGTTATGGCCAGGTTGGAGGGATGTCCTAAGCTTTGGGGGTGTGTGTATGGGGATGCCACCATGGCCCTGAGCTCCAGGCTGAACTAAGCTTTCATCCTCAATGAGAGGAGCCCTTTCTTCTCAAACAACACTTTTGGGGCTCTTTATTATTTTGTTGCTGCTTTCTTTTTCATGTTTCATATATGTCCACCTCATGCCCCAAAAGGACTTGAAGCATTTCAAGCAGCAGATAATGAAATATACTACAGATATTCTAAAATGTTCCAAGAAAGAGCCTGGAGAATTTCTGTAATAATATTAAAACATATAAATATTGGAGTTAAAAATTAAAATGGATTTGAAACCATTTAGGAAGTAATGAAATCAAAAGATGCAAATACATATAGAAAGATAAGCTCTGGGGGAGAAAAAAAAAAGACAAACTATGCTGGTACTAAACCCTTGGACGCGTTTTCTACATGATACTTCCTGGGGGAAGGGGACCTTAAGAAGCAGAATACATAAGGTCTTCAATTCATTCATGAATTCAACTGTTTACTGAAAGCACCCACTCTGTGCACTACAATGTTAAGAAATACTCTTCAAATAGCTGTTTCTTAACTTGGCCTCTGATCAAAGTCATGAACATAACTTTAACTGTTCTCAATAAGTCAAACTCAAAAAAAACTTTTAAAAAGTACTCAACAAATACATTCTATCAGAAAACTAAGGTTGTAGCTAAGATATGTTGTATTCTGGTGATATGATTTGGCCCCAGCAATAGAGTTCAGAGAGTATTCAGTTTTTATGGAATAGTTAGTGTGTCTTTTGAACTGAAATGTTTCTCCAAATACTGTTTTAAACATGCTTCAGCAGGAGGCTGCCCATGCAAGCCTGAGCTCCCTGCTGAGTGCTGCAGGAGGTGGGAGTCTACATTTTTTAATTGATGCCAGACAAGCAGAATAGACATTTTATTTTGACACTTAGGAATATAACGTTCATCCTTATTTCAATGGAAACAAACCCACCTCAATATAGGCAGATACAGAGGTGTCTATGAAAAGGACGAATATTTTTCTTAAAAATGAATATATTTTCAGCTGTTCAAACTATTCTTACATAGTACATAATACAGATGCTTTTAAGCAAAAAAAAAAAATTGTTAAGGATGCTATTAGCTAATACTGTTCCATATTGGTGTGCTCCTTAAGATGACAAATTTATTTTTTTAACCTTTTATTTATTTTTGAGACACAGAAAGAGACAGACTACAAGTGGGGAGAGGCAGAGAGAGAGAGGGAGACAGGTAATCTGAAGCAGGCTCCAGACTCTGAGTTGTCAGCACAGAGCCCGACATAGGGCCTGAACTCAGCAACTGTGAGATCATGATGTGAGCAGAAGTTGGGCACATAACCAACTGAGCCACCCAGGTACCCCTAAGATGACAAGTTTAAAGTAGCACTGCATGTTGAGGCTCCCCCCCCAAAATGAGCTAGCTGTAACAGGGGTCTCAGGTCTGTGCTCAGTGGTTTTGTGCAACAGCATGGAACCTGAAAGTATAGTTGCATGTGTCTTCTCATCAAATGTGGAAGAGTACCTGGAAATCTGTAGAGGATGACAGTAACAATGTACACCATACAAAAATAAACAGCTATCCCTGCCCCCCCCCCCCCAAAAAAAAGGCTCATGTCTAAGACACACTGAAAACCTGGATCTTCCCATTAGCTTTTTCCCCACGGAGCACAACTTTGACAACTGTACATGACACTGATTTTGACAAATGCCCATCACATTCCAACAGTGCCTTGGCTATGTGAAATCACTCCTGTCTAACCAAGAGTGTAAAAATAGTGCTCCCCACTAACTCTTTCCCAAGCCCCTCAGCACCACCTCATGTAAACACCACCTGCCTTCCTCATCCAGACAGCACTACTGCCCATCTTCTCAGAAAGAAGAAGCCAGAGCCAACTCACAGCTTGTGTCAGAAGATGGATGTGAGAAGCCACACGTCTTTACCCACCCCCAGAATAGATGTACTTGAAGCGTGGCATCTGGCAGATCTAATCATGTGAAGCAAATCTGCAGAAGTGCTCCAAATAGGATGCCAGAAAGCTTATTTCCCTCATAGCCTGTTACAATAAATGGAGAGAGGTATGCACAGAGGGAAAGATACCAATTACTCAAGCTGGAGTGTGCCCAACTCACAACAACTAACACACCCTAGATGTGTAAATCATCACCCTCAATATTTTAATGATTTCGGTAATTGAGAATCGTCTTTCCTTCACCCATTTCACCTCCAAAATAGCACTCCCTACAATCCAGTCTCCATTAGCAATCTGCTGAGACATTAATTGGATATTGACCCAAAGAAATGTCTGCTACCTGCAGCATCACTACAAGTCTCAATTGAAAACCAGCTTGGAATGTGAGAGGCGGCTAGTAAAGAATCCCATCTCACCACTTTGATTATATTTTAACTGCTAGTACCTGGAAGCCAAAGGATTCTATTTTAAAATAATGATTAAAAAATTTCAAGACAACTGCAGTATAATGAAAAAGCCCTGGCTTAGTAGTCAGGAGTCCCAGCTTTCTATTACTGCTCTGTTCTTCCAAGCTCTGTGACTATGACTCTAGACCATTTGTTCATTTACTCTTTTATTCAACTATTTATTAAGTGTCTACTCTAAGCTAAGCACTGTGCCAGTTTCCATCAGCCTCTGATTTTTCATCTGTTTAAAGGCAATATTTATATCTATTCTAACCACAGGGTTGCAATGATAATTAAGTAGACATGTTTATGTGGTAGTTTTTAGGAAACAATAAAGCACTATGCAATTATGAAGTGACCATTATTAAAAACATTCTTATTTGCTTGAATCTGTGTCTGACCACCACCTCAAGGGGTGTATATGTATATGAACAGAAGCTGTGTATACATGGTATGTAAATTATGCACAGTGATATACGTATCATAATACATGTGAGCCATAACAAAGCAGATATAATTTGTAGAACAGGAAAAAGAGAGGCAGAATATTTAGGTGAAGGAAAGAGCAAACTTTTTTTAGATTCTGATGAAATAACTATAAATGGGGCCAAAAGAAATTTACAGTTTAAACGCACTACATGGAGAAAGACACATCAAACCCGGTGCTTTATGCTGTATTCTGGAACCAGATTGTTGGCTTACTATTAGCTCTACTACTTATAGCTGTTGCCTAGGAAAAGTTGCTTAATCTTTGTGCCTCGGTTTCCTCATCTATAAAATGTGGTCAATTATAGTATCCACCTTCTAGAAGAGCTGGTAGGATTAAATGGGCTAAAGTATTAAAGTATATGTTGTACAGCACGTTTTAAGTCCACCTAAAGATGAGATGTTTATCCTGATGGGACTTTGCCATCTTTTATTTTTAAGGGGGTGTTATCAGAAGTAATGATGCTTAAAAATCAATGAATTTAACTATGGGCACATATTTAGGTTTTTATGTAATTTCTCCATTCAAATATCTACAAAATCTTCATGTTCCTACCATATGGAGTTTAAGGTTATTCACTGGCTTTCAAAGCTCTGTATTATCCATGATCCAAACATTTCTCACAAATTCTAACATGAATTCTACAGTTCAATGACATCAACTTCTCCTTCTATTGGCTCTTTGCCATTAACATAAATAAAAATTGTATCCTCCATCTTAAAAAACAAACCTCTGTTGATCTTCTTTATTTTCTTTGTTCCCTTTTACAACAAAACTTCTTGAAAGAATTATTTATACTTGCTGTCTGGATTTCCTGTAGCATTCTCTCTTGAACCTATTCTAATTTGGTTTTATTCCCTGCTCTTCTCCCTAGAACAGCTCTTGTCAATGTCGCTAATAACCTAAACATTGTAAAACCCAGCTGTCATTTTTCTCAGGGATTCTCTTTCTCATCTACTTGTCAAAAGTTGATTTTACTGGTCACCTCCTGTTTTTTGAAACACATCCTTCATTTTGGCCTCCAGAAGACTGTTCTTTCAATTCTTCTCCATCACCTTTCAGTCTTTGCTGGTTCCTTCTCACCTCTCTGACCTCTAAGCATTCATACAACCCAGGACTCCATCTTCAGACCTTCAGAGGGACACTAACTCCCTCGTTCCTATCAACCAGTCATATGGCTTTAAAAAATTATCTAAGTGTAGATTTCTCTCAAATTTAAATTTTCAGGTCCTTCCTATTCTCTGAAGTCCAGACACACATCCAACCTCTATTAGTTCATTCCATTTGTAAAACTAAAACCTCTCAAAGTTAGTATGTCCTGAACTCCCATATGTTGTTCCCATATGTTATTCCCTTATGTTATTCCCATATTTTCATATGTTATTCCTCCCATAGTTGCTAATACTCCCATCTCCCTAATCTTTGTAAATGAAGGCTCCATTCAGAAGAAATCTTCCCTGATTACTCTGTCTCACACTCTACATTCAATTTATCGGCAAATCCTTTCAACTCCTTTCTGGAAATATATACAATATCCAACCAGCTCTCACAGCTTCCACTGCTACCCAACCCAAAGGCCTCTTTGCCTCTCAATTTGCACTTCTTATAGGAGCCTCCACACTTTTGCTCTTGTATTCCTATAGTCTGTTCCTACCCAGAAGCGAGAGTGATCCCTTAACGTAAGTCAAACTGTCACAGCTCCCCTCAAAATATCTCACTGCTTTCCCATTTCATGCACTTAAACCAAGTATCTTCACCACAGCTTCCTGTGATGCCTTCACCAAAGCCTTGTAGGACTTGGCTTTCTCTGACCTCAACCATCCCACCTCACCACCTTCTCAACCACCTTTTTCTGCTTCACCCACACTGCTCTTCCTTTTCTTCCAACACACATCCCTTCACAAGAATATAAGCTCCATGAAAATGGCAACTTGGGTGTTTTATAAACTGATGTGCCCCTAAACTACAACAATTCATATATTCATTGAAGAGACTCAATGATGAATCTTCATATATATATATAATAAAGATTATATATATATTATAATATATATTTAATATATATATCTACATTGTTCCATAAATAGTAGCTCCTCCACATTGAATGCCAAGCCCCATGCCTACCCTATGTGAAACCTTCACAAAAACTTATTATCCCTGTTACATAGATAAGGAAGCTGAATCATGGGAAGGTTGTATTTCATATCCCAGATCACACAGCCGGAAAGTGGTGGCACTGAGGTTTCAACTCTGTGGTCTTTTCACTAGGCTCCTCTACATACTAAATATTGCACAATTATTTCTATTCTTTAAACTGGTAGTCTTATGTATCTGGAATGCCCTCTTTCAACTCCAAATCTCCCATATATTACAAATCAATACTTCTCTTCATAATTTCCATTCATTCATATGAACCATTCCAATTTATATCAGTGTCTCCATTTTCAGGATTAAAGCACTTAAAGTTTGTGAAGTACTACAGTGCTCTCAAATATGCAAGCCTTTCTATAATTTTCTAAATTGTAGGTCTGTGTTAGTCTTATCTGTCCAAACAAATACAATTCAGGTCTTTAGTTTGGAACCTACTTTGTTAAAATGTCTTTCCACCTCATACATTGGTCATTGTGTGTGTTTCATTCTTTTTTTCTTTCTTTTTGGGAACTGTTTTGTTTGTTTGTTTGTTTGTTTTGGTGACTGTTTCTAACAAGTGTTAAATGATGAATTAACCTGAATATACACACAATATGTAAAAGAATACAAGTTATCTGTCAGAAGCGACACAATTCATTGTTGCTATTCAAATATTCCTATCATTGAACATAAGGGCACAGAGAGTAGATGCCCATTTGCTCACTCTAATGAAAGTCTCATAGATCAGTATTTTCCTTTGTTATCTTGTTTTTTTTTTAAGTTTATTTATTTTGAGAGAGTGAAAACATGAGCGGGGAAGGGGAAGAGAGAGAGTGGGGGACAGAGGATCCGAAGCAGGCTCTGCTGACAGCTTTGAGCCTGGTATGGGGCTTGAACTCACGAACCATGAGACCATGACCAAAGTTAGATGCTTAACCAACTGAGCCACACAGGCACCCCTTTTGCCGTCTTGTTAACCCTCAGTTTCCCCATTTGTAAACTGAGGACATTCTGCAACTGGTCACTGTTAGATACAGATACTGAAATAGATTGTAACTAATTTTCTAACACAGACACTAAAGTGTGTGTGTTAACAGGATGTTTATTTGCCTCTTGAGTCTTTCCATTCTGTTCACTATTTACACTGAAGGCAGTGAGAGATTCACCTTTATTTTTTAATTTTTATTTATTTTCAGAGAGAGAGAGAGAGCATATGTGGGAGAGGGGCAGAGAGAAGAGAGAAAGAATCCCAAGTAGGCTTTGGGCTGACAGTCTCAAACACTCGCAGGGCTTGAACCCATGAACCGTGAGATCATGACCTGAGCCAAAATCAAGAGTCATACACAACTGACTGAGCCATGCAGGCAGCCCTCATTTTCTTAAACACCACTTCCCTCGCATCACTCCCTCCCCTATGATACCCTGCACAAACAGCTCTCTACTACCTAGAGTGGAGTTTCGACTTCTTAGTGTGATACTGAACACTTCCTACAACCAGACCCCACTCTCTACAGGCTGACAGCCCACAATTTTGTAACAAACACTTCAGGCCAAAAAGCTGGAGTCCCCTCTGTGCTCTGTGCCCTTGCCCAGGTAAGTTTACCTGCACCGCACACCCTCCCCCTCTTTCTCTCTAAGGTCAACATTCTCACCATTTTTCAGTCTGTACACCACCACTGTGGAGAAAGTCACCAAAGTGGCACTCTATCAGCAGCACAACCTCAAACAGACAAAGCTGTCTGTCCCTGCTTTTTCCTCTTTCCTCTGATTACAACGGGAAAAATGCCACTATTTTTATTAAAGACCAATGTCTCCAGTCACGCTCAGGATCCCATCTTGCCTTCTCCAGACCTCTCTCCCACAACTTCAGTCTCCCAGTCTCTCACCTTCTCCTGAGTAATTCTACCAATCAAATATGTTTCAATACATCCCAACTGGAGGGGAGTAAAACACCTCACCTAATTCACTTATCACTCCGCTTGCTTCTCTGCTCCTCCTCCAAGTCTCCACACACTTCCTCTATCTTTTCATGCACATCCCATTTCAGTCCAGTCTAAGTGAATTTCCATCCATCTTTTCATCAGTATTGTTCTGGCTAAAGTCACCGATAAACTTGATCTTGTCAAACTTAATGCATTCTCCTTTGTCCCCATCTTTTTTGACATCCTCCTCCGTTTCCATACATTACACACCCAGCTTTCTCTCTATTTGCCTAGAGATTTTTCTCAGTCTCCCTGTCTCCTTTTCCATCTCTTACTTCTACATATGGTTAGGGCTTGGGCCTGGGCCAGCTCTTTCTCTAGGTTCTACATTGTATGTTGAACATATTCACTTCTCTGCATCTCCATTGAAATGAGCCCTTTCCAGGCCATCATCCTTGCTAGCCTAGTCTACCGTAATAGCCTCCTACCTGGTCTCTGCCTCATGTCTTTTGCATGAGCCACACAAGAGTGACCACATTAAACATCAATCAGTTCACTTCACTGTCCTGTGAAACACCCTCAGAGGCTTCCCAAACACCAAGAACAAAATCGAACCTCATATAATGATCTCCAAGGCCTGCATCATGTTACCTTCCCCTGTCTCCACCCCACATGGACTTGAATAATCTCCATCCCTGTGTTCACTATGCTACAGCCACAATGGTCTCCCTTCAGTTCTGCAAATAAGCTAAGTTTTCCCATATTAGAGACTTTACACATACTGTTCCCTCCTGAGAAAACACCCTTCTCCCACCTTCATATCACTAGTTCTTTCAAGTTCAGCATAAATGTCACCAGCCTAGGGAGATTTTTCTCATGAACTCACAATTCAGAGGGTCTCTTCCATTGTCAGTTTTCTCTATTTGTGTCCTATGCTCTCATCATAAAATTTATCACAGTAATTATTCTATGTGTTTTTTAGGCTTGTTTTGTTTCTATCTCTTCTACTAGAATATAGACTGGACCAGGTCTGCCTCTTTTAACATCATGCCCCCCTTGCCCCATACCCAGAATAGTGCCTGGCTCACAGTAAGTACTCAGGAAATATATGTTGAATATCAATAAATATGTCCAAGATTTAAGATTACATGTAATTATATATTATATGATTCTATCTATCTGAAATATCCAGAATGGGTATATCAGTAGAAACAGAAAGTAGATGAGTAGTTGCTTAGGGCTTCAGGTAGATGAGAGGAAAAGAGGGTGGATGTTAAGAAGCGTGGGATTTCTTCTGGGGTGATAAAAATGCCCTAAGCTGGATTGTGGTGATGACTGCACAACTCTTCAAATATACAAAAATCATTAAACTGTACATGTGAAGTGGGTGAAGTTTACAGTATATGAACCATGTCCCAATACAGAAAAAAAAGAACATTTGATTAATCCATGGGTTGATTGATTTTTTAATTTCATAGATAACAGATGTACACTCGCCTATATTTTGTTTCATTTTATGGTACTAAAAGTAAACGAATATGGACTAATGTTAATAAGGCAGTCAACAAGGAAAGAAGTACTTCTTCAATACCTACTGCAAACCATGAAGGTACTGGAAGTGACCAAAAAGAAAAATGCCTCAACTCTTCCCTTAAGAAGTTTGAAGAACCCATTTAATCCATATTAAGATGATGAAGAGGTGAACAGTGAAGGTCACTGTATCAGAAACCTCTCATGATTCATCTACTATGCTCCACCATCCCTTTTTACCCCAGCTGGCATTTCAGCAACCAGCTGTGTGCAGGTTTAACTAAACAACCCCTCACTCCTACTTTCTACCGAGACTTACACTGCAGCCTTGTGGGACATTACAGAACCACTCAGCCATTCCAACATATGTGCAAACCTGGAGGAGGTGGGCACTGACAACAGGTACAACCCTCAACCACATCAGAGCTAATCCATAAATACTCCACTCTTCTGTGTCTCAGGTGTAATTATACCACTCCTCTAAGTCTGCACAGTGGGACTGAGTCATAGCTGCCCATAGCAGTAAACAGCTCAAAAATGTACCTTGAACAGGCTATTACTCCTTCCCTCTCTTTCTTCCAAATGCTCCACTTCTGTGTCCTGGGATCACTTCCCCAAATAAACTACCTATTGAAAGCCTTGTCTCAGTATCTATTTGGATCTCTGTTTCAGGCAATCTTCAAAGTCTATTTCTCTATTCTCATTGTCTTACCAAGAGGACCTAAATATTCTGAATTCATACCATGGCATAATGTCAATCAGATAGGACAACCATAAATTATGCTTATAGGACTACACATTTGCCAAAATAATTCATTCAACAATTCACTCATTCTCACACCAAATATCCATTTCCACTATAAATCAGGTTTTCTTCTAGGTTCTGAAAATACAGCAGTGGACATAACAAAATCCACATTCTCTAGAGGTTTTATTCTAGTAGCAAGAAACAACCAACAAGTAAATATATAATATGGTAGATAGTGATAAGCTTTATAAAAAAAGGGGGGGCGGTTGTTTTTGTTTTTGTTTTTGTTTTTAGAGGCTGTGACCAGAGAAGGAATCTCTGGAAAAGTGTATATGAGCAGAAATCTGAATGATTATGGGGAGGAAATCCTCCCAGGTTAAGGGAACAGTAACGACAAAGACCTGCAGTTAGAAATGAATTTGTTATGTTCCAGGAAGACCAAGAAGGCAATACAGCTGGAATTGAAGTATGCAGGAGAAGGACAGGAAAGGAGGCAGGGTGGCTCTTGAAGGCCAAGGGACAGAAGTTGAATTTTATTCTGAAAGCATTTCTCCAGTGGACAACTGTAAAAAGGGGAATGGTGTGATTGCATTTACATTTCTATAAGATTATGCAAGCTGCTGGGTGGTGACACTATGGGAGGCAGAGGTGGAAGCAGGGGCCCACTCAGAAAGCTTTAACAGTGGTCCAGGGGGGGATGTGAGAGCAGATCACCATGGAGGGAGGGAGAAAGCATTCAAATAACTTAAGCATCTAAAAAAAGGGGGGGAGGGGTGCTTCAGTGGCTCAGATGGTCCAACTCTTTTTTTTTTTTTTTAAGAGAGAGAGACAGAGAGTCAGAAAGAGGGAGACAGAATCCAAAGCAGGCTCCAGACTCTGAGCTGTCAGCACAGAGCCCAACACAGGGCTCAAGTTCATGAACCATGAGATCATGACCTGAGCCGAAGTGAGCCGCTTACCCTACTGAGCCACCCAGGCGCCCCAAGCATTCATCTCTTGATTTCTGCTCAGATCATGATTTCACAATTCTTGAGATCAAGCCCTACGGCGGGCTCTGCTCTGCCCTGACAGCACAGAGCCTGCTTGGCATTTTGTCTCTCCCTCTCTCTGCCCCTCCCCTGCTTGCATGCACACATGTATGCACTCTCTCTCAAAATAAATAAATAAATGTTAAAATTAAATAAAAGTAAAGACGTTTGTTCTGCTCAAGCATTGTTTTTCTTGCAAATGAATATTCTGACAGAAAGCTATTCATGTTTAACAAAAATTTTAAATTAATTCTTAATAAAAGTATAAAGCTGATCTGGAATATTACATAGTGTTCATATTGGTTACAAAGCAAAGCAAAATTTGATTTTTAAGCACGTATTTTAAGGAGAAAACTTAGATCAACCCCATTGTCACAATCTACAGGAAATCACAGTCAGGTGTAAATTATCCATGTCAGAAGGGAAAAGAAAATCTTAGGTTCACTGTGCTAAAGATTAAAAAATTAAAAGGAATTTAACGATAAAATAGCACAAGTACAAGAGGAGTGACAATTTCCCTTAGAAGCATAATTGCCCATTCCTGTCACTCAGAATATCAGTATGAGGGGAAATCTAGGTTTCAAAGGACATGATAAGATTTCAGATCTATAAATTTCTTAATAAATGTAATTTAGCATAACATTTTAAAGATATTTCCAGAAAACTTCATTTAAAAACACACCTTTTGCTTGTTCATTTACTTCATCTGCCTTTCTTCCTCACATCTCTAAAAAGACAGCACTCTAAAAGGTACAAACTTAATGAGTAAGTCCTGAGGATATAATGTGAAGCATGGTGACTATAGTTAACCATACTGTATGGCATATTTGAAAATTGCAAAGAGTAAATCTTACAAGTTTTTATCATAAGAAAAAAAAATTTTGTAATTAAGTGTGGTGATGGAGATTACCTAGACCTACTATAGTGATCATTTTGGAATACATAATCAATTATGTTGTACACCTGCAACTAACACAATGCTATATGTCAATTATACCTCAGTCATAAAAAAGATTGAATCTAGATATAAAGATGCAAACAGTACTTTTTATGACACAGATAGGTATTTTTTTTCCTCTTAAAAACTTCATATATTAACGGCCAACACTTACATAGTACTTAGTACATACAAAACACTGTTCTAAGTGTTTTACATGTATAAAAGCATTTAATCCTCACAGCTACATTAGGCATGTACTATTATTTGCCCCATTACACAAATAGCTCCCAAGAAGTTAAATATCTGGACCAAGGCCTCACAGCTGGAAGCCAGAATTCAAACCCCAGCAGTCTGGCTCTGTCCTCTTAACCACTACACATACTACCTCCTATTGTATTGTGCAGATGGTACCTTAGTTTAGAAAAAAACAAAATCAGAACCAGCACCTAAAGGATGTAATTGAAGAAAAATGAGGAAAGGGCTGGGAATAAGCATCTCTCCTCAATAGCTAATTCTACTGCCACCAGGGAAGATGCAAATGATGTTCTCTAATCCTCATCTCATCTACAACTGTGAGAGATTCACCTCCCATATCATAGGCTGATTCTCATATCCTGAAAAATTTCTCCTACTTGTAGCACTCAAGTACTAACCTGTTCTGTAATAATACCAGAGCATCATGTCAAAGAAGCCAGCTTTTACTGAGCTGCATGAACAAAATCTAGTTTCAAATATTATACTTCCTTACTTCTTCTTCTAGAGATCTTATTGAAGACTGAAAAAGATCCTTGCCATAAGAGGATCTTAATAGGAAAGGAACCAATTCCATTTAATTCCAGGGGATTTTGTCCTCCAATTTAACTGAATGACAAATTCAAATTACTATTGAACTAAAGCTAGTCCCCTTCTTCAAAAGTGACCTCTGGACTCTCATCTCAAGAACCTTCCCAGATATTCCCAATTTATCAATAGCCTCAATAGCTGAATTGGTTGTAAATAATGGCTGTCATTTTGTAGTACCCAAATTTAACCTCATAAAATCCACCAAGAAGACTCATCAAATTTAGTATCTGAATTTGCCAAAGAAGATAAAGGATACAGAGCTTAAATGTCTTGGTAGGATCACATAAGTAGGTGAAGTATGGAGGTGATATGTGGATGTAGCTCCATGAAAGTGAAGATCAGACCATTCTATCATCCATTAAAGGTAAATCATTCAACAGGCCATTCATGTGGCAAGTTCCATGCTAATTGATAGAATTCCATAGAGAATGCCGTGAAATTCTCAAGCAAGTTATTTAAACACCTTGTACCTGTTTCCTTATCTATAGTGAGGCTAATACTAACATCTATATTCCAGAACTATTGAGATGATTAAATGAACTAATGTATGTCAACATTTAGCACAGTCCCTGGAACAAAGGATTTTAATAAATACAAAGAAAAATTTTGCAAATGTAGCTATCTAACGAGTGAGTTCTGTTCACCAGAAAGGCAGAGAGGTGGCCTGGGGGACATATCTCAGAAATGATGGGAAAAGACTTTCCCAAACCTGTGAGATTATGGAAAGAGATAGGATCTTGGCCAACATAAATAGTTCTTACACCTATTTTCTTTTATTATTTTACTTTATTTTAGAGAGTGAGCAAGCTAGGGAGGGGCAGAGAAAGCAGGAGAGAAAGAATCTTAAGCAGGCTCCACAGTCAGCATGGAACCAGATGCCTGGGCTCCATCTCACAACCCTGAGATCATGACCTGAGCTGAAATCATCAGTCAGACTCTTAACCAACTGAGCCAACCAGGCACCCCTACATCTATATTCCAATAGAGGAGATATTTCCCAGAAATTTTCATATATTTATAAAGAAAAAAATCTTATAAACAAAAAAAATAATATTTTTTAGAGATACCAAAATAAATTTGATCAAATGTTTGGATGAACCAAATTATTTATTTTTCCACTAAGATTACTGTTATTTCCTATTGCTTATACTTTTTCTTTTTTTATTTTTGAGAGAGAGAGAGATGGAGGGAGAGAGAGAGCATGAGCAGGGGAGAGGAGCAGAGGGAGGGAGGGTGGGGGAGAGAGAGAGAGGGAGAGAGAGAGGCAGAGGCAGAGGCAGAGGCAGAGGCAGAGGGAGAGGGAGAGGGAGAGGGAGAGGGAGAGGGAGAGGGAGAGGGAGAGGGAAAATCTTAAGCAGGCTCCACACTCAGCACACAGCCCAACATGGGGCTCGATCCCATGATCCAGGGATCATGGCCTGAGCTGAAACCAAGAGTCGATGCTCAACCAACTGAGGCACCCAGGCACTCCTAGCTTGTACTTTTTAAAAAGAAAACCAAAATTATGAACCGAAACAAAGTCACAATTAATGGATAAATATAGCTGTTACTAGTTTAATCCTGTAATTCATTATCTTATTATAAACTATGTTATCCTTTGTTTCTTCACAGGTATTACCTATCCAACTACATTAGGGGAAACTCAAAGACAAAGTACATCATACATTGCTTTTTCATTCCATGCACCATTTGCTATAATTTCCTATATATAGAAGGTCAATACCTCAATAAGGCCATGGTAGTTCTGAACTAGATTCTATAACAAGTGTTGGCAAGAATGTGGAGTACATGGAAATCGCATCCATTATAGGAGGGAGTTAAAATTGGTACAATCACTTTATCAAAACGTTTGGTAGTATTTACAAAACTGAATATACACATTCCCTACACATACAGCAACTCCACTGTTGGTACATATTCAGCAGATATGCATAAATATGTGTACTCAAAAAAGTGTACAAAGATGTTCAAAGCAGTAAAACATGGAATATCCCCAAAATGAAACAATCCAAATGTTCTTTCAATACAGAATAAATTAAGATATATTCACATCATGGAATGCTGCACGGCAGTGAAAATAAACTACCCCCTCTGATGATAAAAATGGTGACTCTCGGGGCTCCTGAGCGGCTCAGTTGGTTGAGCGATCAACTTCAGCTCAGGTCATGATCTCACGGCTCATGAGTTCAAGCCCCACATCTGGCTCTGTGCTGACAGCTCAGAGCCTGGAGCCTGCTTCAGATTCTGTGTCTTTCTCTCTCTACCCCTCCTCCACTCATGCTCTGTCTCTCTCTGTCTCAAAAATAAACAAATATTAATTTTTTTTAATGGTGACTCTCACAAGCATCATGTGAAACAAAGGAAACCACCCCCAAATAGATTCATACTCTATGATTCAATTTATATAAAGGACAAAATCAGGAAGAATGAATCTATAATAACAGAAGTCAGAAATAGTGATTACCTTTGGGGGAAGGACACAGGAGGGACCTCTGAAGTACTTGATCTTTCAGGATTCCAACACCCAATTTTAATGTGGGGAGGAGAAGTTTTCCCCGCCACACACGACACCTCGCAATTCTCAGACACCAGCAAGGTATAAGAATTCAACTCAATCCTGATACTGCCCACCCAGAGACAGCCTCACATTCCACAGGTTAGGGGTTCAGCCTTAAAACACCGCCCTCCATCCTCCACTTCAGATGCCATTCATAAATCTCAGTCCTGGTTAACTATGCTTCTGACTGGCTGGCTATGAATTGGAGGTTGCAGTGATCTTTTTAGGTTTGGTTAGTTTGCTAAACGGACTCACAGAACTCAGGGACATTTACTTACATTTGCCAGCTAATTAAAGGATATGATCAAGGATACAAATCAACAGCCAGATGAAGAGTACATTGGATGAGATCCTGAACAAAGGAGCTTCTGTCCTCATGGAAGTTGGGGCCTAGTCCAGTGGCACAAAGAAGTGCTTTGATTCCCTAAGCATGGAAAGTCTTGAAGAAGAAAAAAGAAGAAGAAAGAAAAAGAAGAAGAGGAAGACCAAAAAGCTAGTTTCTTGGGTTTTTTACAGAGGCTTCATTACATAGCCATGACTGACATGGCCATAAATCACTGGCCATTGTTTTTATTCAACCTCCAGCCCCTATCCCCTACCCTGAGGTCAGAAGTTGGAACTAAAAGTTCCAAACTCTCAAATCACATGGTCTGTCCTCCTGACAACAAGCTCCTGCCCTTGAGCGGGGTCTAAAAGTCATCTTCATTAATAATAAGACACCCATTTCACGTTTATGGCTCTGAAGTTTTTTTTTTAATTGTGGATGAAGACCATATATATCTAAGAAATATATTTTGGTCATCTGAATGATGACTTATAAATCATATCACAACTGATAAAAAGTGTTTATGTAAATTTAAATCCTCAGAATGAACATCATTGTACTCCACTGCTCTGCTCCCTCTTCCCAATGATATCCCTACAATTCATAAATATTCTACAGAAAGTATAAAAGGCAGGGGAAAGCACATCACAGCATTTACACTGGCCTATACAACCTTTGAGATTCTGTTGCTTCCTCCAACTAGCTTTGAAAGATTGCTAAACTTCTCCCTGCTCCCTCATCTGGGAAATAAATGTACTGGACTTTTGTATACCCTAGGCAGCACAATATATAGTGATCCATATTGTATGTAAAAAGTAAAACAAAAACACATATGATTACAATAAATTAAAAACTATGCAAATATCAAAACACACTATAGAGAGATATAATTAGCTGTCCATGAGTGATGATGTTTAAAAGAGGTTTTAATATGAATAAAACTTGGAATCAAAAGATCCCCTAGTGATATAAACAGAATAGTGGTACCAGAAAAATAGAGCCAGATGGTTTTATCACCACCCCCGAGTACTCTCAACCCTCCAACCTCTCCCTCTTCTGTAAAACCCCATATTAATTGACCCCTTTGTCCAGACCATGGAAAAAATCTTCAGAGACTGGTGATGATATGGTGGGGCAGGTTACTGTAATTGTCTGGCAATGGCTTATGTTTCACTGCATTTTTCATGGACCACAGACTATAGTACTTTTTACATTGCAGGTATTCAGTAAATATTTGTAGATTTGATTCCTTGGGATAAAAAAGAAAAAACAGGAGCAGGAATTTTCTGTGAGGCATATACTTCTATCATAAAAGACAGGTCTTGGTTTCTCTTTTCAATGGGAAAGTAGCCCACTTATAGACTTCACCCTCTCTCCCTTACAGAAATCCTGGCTCCTCCATGACATGAGCACCCCACTCCCCTCACAGCTCAAATGCTGGTTTCTCTCACAGACAGCCTACAACTCAATTGAGCCTACAAGTGAGGTAGATGTCCTCCTTTCTCCTCATTGCAGCCTCCCTCTCTGGTGATGTTTTCATTGTACCAAGTCACATCCTGCTCTTTACACCCCCACTACTCTCCTCTATAAAATTTCCCAGCTTGGAATCTCATCAGATATAATCACTGTTGGTGCCATCCACTGATACTGGAGTCATTCCCACTCACTGCTTGACAATATTAACTCCTAGTTCACTACGACTTTCCTACAACACAACTCCTATCTTAATATTTGGCTATTTCAATTCATACATAGAAAGGCCTTCAACATCCTGGCCTCTTCCCAAATTTCTCTCTTCCAATAATCATGTCCTATACCCTGCCCTAGACACTCACTCCACTCACTCCTAAGACCCATTCTTCACCTTTTTATTACCTACAAACTCTCCAAAATTTCAAGCCTCCCACTTCCTGGCCACTTTCTGTCTTCAAGTGCATTGCTTCTAGTACTTCAGTTCACTCCAGCTTAAATCTCCTGGGAACTTGCAGAGCACTGATCCCACTAATTTTCACTGTCCTCCATCCATCTGACATCTCTCCACCCTCTGTACTCAAAACTCCATGGTAAATCATTACAATCACTTCCTCACATACATCCTTGATTCCATTTCCCTCTCACCACATCATCTTTCACCTGGGTTATCATATTAGTCTCCTAACAGTTCCCCCAGCTTATCCACCGTCAGTCTATTCTTAATAAAGCAGCCAGTAGCAGCCTTTAAAAAAAGGTCAATCGAATCATGCCATTCCTCTATTCACTACTCTCAAGTGGTTTCCATCTCATTCACAGTAAAATCCAAGTCCAAGCAATGGCTTATAAGCCCAGCTGTGACCTGTGCCCTTACCTCTGACTCCCCCTCCTACTCTTCTTCTGTTCCCTCACTGTAGGCCAGCTACTGGAACCCTCACTGCTCCTCAAATCTGTCTGACATGCCCCTCCCTCTGGGCCTCTGCATGGACTAATTCCTCTGCCTACAAAGCTCTTAAACTAAATCTATTCACATGACTTCCTCCTTTGCCTTCTTTCAGTTTTGCTCAAATCTCAGCCTGTGAATGAGGCTTACCCTGAAACCTTATTTAAAACTGAAACCTCCCCCAGCCTAGTACTCCCACTTTTCCATACCCTATTCTATTATTCTTTTTATCATTGTACTTTTAACTGTCTACTATAGTATATAATCTGTTTATGTATTATACCTATCATCTTTCTCTTGCCCAGCCCCATTACTAGAATTTAAACTCCATGAGAGTCAAAAGTTTTGATCCGTCTTATTCACTTATACCCACCAAGTACCTACAGCAATGCCTACTACATAGTATATATACCATTTATACCAAATAAATGTTTAAATAAAAAACACAAATATGCCTCTATGTGTTACTTGCTGGATTTCAACAGAACCAGAACTAGACTGCAGTATAAACTTGCAGATTCCTCATTTGCTATCTTTCTGCAGGAAGTGGATTCAAAATATAAATAAAAATCTCCTAATTGACCATATGCTATAGTCCAAAAGTTGATTTCTACATTTTCCCCCCATAGGTAAGAAATGTTCTAATTGGAGATCCAGAAGTCAGTCTACAAAAGCATATTTAATTTACAAGTACTTAAAATACTGCATATTATAAATGGGTAACAGTGAATTCAACCATTTCACTATCAATTAACAAGCAGAAATGCAAAACGCAAAGTAACTTTGGGAGTTTATGCATCTATTACCCTGATTGTGGTAATGGTATCGTGGGTACCTGCATCTGTCCAAACTCATCAAACTGAATACAGTAAATATGTGCAGGTTCTTATATACCAATTATACCTCAATAAAGCTCTTTTGAAAAGCAAAGAAAGTAATAAAAAGTATTATTTGATCTTGAATACCAACACTTGAGAGCAGCCATATTTAATTAAAGAAAGTGAAAAGAAAGTTGGAAACTTTTATGTTAATTCTGAAGGGGACTTCAAGGCCCTGGCAAAGTTATTAGAAATGGAGTCTTTGCCACGTCTATTTTCACTTCAAAGCCAAGCGTTTCCCCTTGGCTGTCACAAGTGGATCACCAGCACTGCTCTTATACTTCTAATCCACAGATACTTTCTTTTCAACTCATCTAAACGAAATATAAGGAGAACTAGAAAAAAGGTGAAGGAAAGTAGGTCTTTCTGAGATTGCTAACCAAGAGCTAGAAGGTGGCGGAGACAAAAAGTTACCTAAAAATTTACTTAAGTTGAAAACAGGTATGTTGTAAAAGACAAAGGAGCATTGCATCTCTGCTCAGACATGAGCAGAGAAAGGGCAAAACACTGTCTCTAAATTTGGTGGGAAATGTGATAGTGTGTAAACTGTCTTTAGAATAAGCAGGATGAGCAAGACAATTGTTCGGTTAGTGAATTAAGTGAATGAATGCACAACTCATGCATTTATAACCCGAGGATTACTTTGTCACTGGGAAGGAAGGTGCTTGGGAAGAAGGGTTATGTTTCCTTGATGGTCTGTCATACTGGCTGCCTTTTAAGGGCCTTTGGTTCATATTGCTTCCATGAAACACTTGCTTTTTTCTTTCTTTCCGCTCAGACCTTAAATATTGATCACCGTGGCTTCAGAATGCAGATACATTCCCAGAAATTCACATACAATATAATTTAATTTTAAAATACAGAGACAACAGTAAGCAAATAAATAAATAAATAATATAGGTACATACTGCTTTATTATTCAGTTATATTTACATAGCACTTTCCAGTTTACTAGCCATTTTTTCACATTTTTTTTCAAGTTTGTTTATTTTTGAGAGACAAAGTGAGAGAAAAAGAGTGTGTGTGTTAGAGTGGGGGAGAGGCAGAGAGAGAGGGAGGCACAGAATCTGAAGCAGGGTCCAGGCTCTGTGCTGACAGCTCAGAGCTGACACGGGGCTCAAACTCTGAACGGCGAGATCATGACCTGGGCTGAAGTCAGACGTCGAACTGACTGAGCCACCCAGGCACCCCCCAGTTTACTAGCCGTTTTAACATGAAATTTTAGGATAAAATTTCTTACAGAGACCACATACCTAGGCCATAGATAATCTACTTCAAACTAGATAATCTACATCCAGAGATGGTCAACAACTTGTCAAAGGTCACAGAGCTGGCCTACAATGCAGCTTCCCTCTCTCTCCATCCTTTCTTTCCAATAATCCACATAAGTAATTCAGCCAGGCATGACTACATGCATTTTACAAATAAGGAAAATAAGGTGTAGACAGGTCATCTGTCCTAAACTGTGCAAACCATAAGCGGTTCAAATCACATTTAACGATTTAATATGCACACCTGCCAATGAAAAATCATAACTGGAAAAGAAGCAACTGCACAGCACATCTTCGATAATCTACCCCTAGATCATCTATTTATTAAAATAGGTATTTCAATACTTTCATACATAGCTCTATTCAGAAAAATAAACCTGTTTTCCCTCTTTAAGTATTCTTCAGACTCATACCCAGCATTTATTATTGTATTTCTTTCTTCTCTTGATTTATAAAAACAACTTTTAATCTCTCTTAGATGACTTCGAACAGTGTAAAATCTTACCTGTACTGACTAGATCCTAAGTTTCCTTCTATTTCATGTTTTTGTTTCATAAACCACATACAGAGAATTTGAAAGTTTATCATTTTTGAAAGTTTAAAAAATCTAATTCATCTGTGCTTTTGTTGACAAAGGCAAAGAGAGTTGTGAAGTGTGCCCTCTGCTGGTAAAAAAAAAAAAAAAAAAAAAGAAAGAAAGAAAGAAAAAAGAAAATTGTCATACTTTAAACCAGAGAGATCCTATGAGCTATGTGACTATCTAGTATTATCTAAAGATCTAAAATATACTAGGCTAAAAATTATTTCTAAAAAAGCCATCATGATATAAGACTTCAAATAGGAAACAAAATATATCTATAAGGCATAGAAACTGAAATTGAATGAAAAGATTTATCTTATTAGCATTATATTAGTGTGTGTGTGTGTGTGTGTGTGTGTGTGTGTGTGTGTGTGTGTGTATGTTAGTATTTTATGTTTGCCTTACTACTAACTGAAATCTAACAGAAGCTACAGCTAGGAAGTGATAGTGAAATCATACTCAGATAGATGGTGTCACTTCTGTTATTCATCATTATTTCACCAAAGGAAATTGTCAAATGGAAGTCCCCAAATTTGGTGGCCAGCATATCTTCTCCCAACCCATTGTCTATCACTATTCTACAGTAATTCCCCCATAAACCTTTTAAATATCTGTTTACAAGCCAAGAGAGACAACTCCCTGCTTGTGGGCTTTGGATTCAGGCAAATTACTTAAACTATCAACTATAAACTTAGGATAATATTTCTTACCTTCTGGGGTGCCTGGATGGCTCAGTCGGTTAAGCCTCTGACTCTTGATTTCAGCTCAGGTCATGATCTCATGGTTCACAAGACCAAGCCCTGTGTGGAGCCCCTGCATTGGGCACCGAGCCTGCCTGGGATTCTCTCTCTCCCTCTTTGCTTGCTCCTCCCATGTACACACGCACACACTCTCTCTCTCTCTCAAAATAAATAAACTCTAAAAATATATATACTTATCACTTCCTAAGGTATATTTGTGGACTAAATGGACACTATATGTTCCTTATGGGGCGTTAAGACACAGGTGTTGCCCATGATGTATGACATCACTCTGGGAAGTGATAAGGAACTCTCTAAGGTGGTCACCTGGCCACCTCTCTGACCATTCTCCCCACTTGCTCCCTGTGCTATGGCGACATGATCCCTTTCTAAACACACCATGCCCCTGAGGCCTTTGCACTTACTGACCCCTATGATTGTAATGTTCTTTATACATTTAGCCACACAGCCTGTTCCTACAGGAACATACAGGACTCTGCACAAAGGTCATCACATCAAAGAGATATTCCCTTGATTACCCCGTATAAAATGACCACAGCCCTTGACTCTGCTTCTCTCATGAGCATTTATTCCTTCCTGTTATTATAGCCACTGTGCTTTGTATATAGTCCCTATCTTCCCACTAGGAGGCAAGCTCTGTGAGGCAGAGACTTCACTTACCTGGCGCCCTGCTCTGTTCACAATGACTGGAAGAGTATCTGGCTAATTGCAGGTAATCAATTAACATTTGTTGAATAAAAAGTAAATGAACTTATCAGGGACATTACAGAGCTCATTTCCACTTTGAATGAGAGAGTGGTCTCATGATGTCTAGAGCCCTAGCCTGTGATTTTGTAAAGAAAGATTATCTCAAATAAATAGACCCTATGCTCTTCCTACTGGTTCTAAGAAGAGTATTTTTAGAAATCCTCGTAACTTTTTGAAAGGAATAAATTATAAATAAAGCAATTAAATTAATTTTGAGGACACCATCAGATGTTTAAAGATTTCAATGCACTGTCATGTAAAATACTTTTTTCTGGATCACTGTCTTTTTCTTTTGATCAAGAATTTTAAGACAAAGTACAACACCAAAAACAGCTACAAAAATGCAACATTTCTGGAAATGGATAAGTGGTTAAAGGGTAAATATTTCACATAGCTTCTACTCTTTTAAATGAAGGCTATAATACAATAATGTTTCTTGAGAATGAGAAAGGAAAAAAAACATAAATAACCTACCAATTTTAAGTGTGTGAGCTAGTACCTGTTTTTAATAGGTCACTGCCAAACCTTGTTCAAATAAAAGTATTTTAACACATTATCACACACTATTAACATCTAAGTCTGATTCAAAAATGATATGCTTAGAATTCATCTTAAAAAAATATTACTCTCTTAAATATATGCTCATATAAAAGGCAAGCTCTAGGATGAACACATTTTAAGTATGCTTATCATCACTAAAGAATTAGCAAAAATGGCAAAATTGTTAACACGTGTGAAAATCCTACCTGACTTTCTGGCATTGCTGTCTATCTAGATGCACCAGGATTACACACAAGACAAATGATTGCAATCATTTGGAATTTTGAAAAAATGCCTGACACTCTCCATTTTATTGCCAGCATTTTAGGCCGCATATTACACATGATGAAAGTACTGACCTTTGAAAGAAAATTGTGGGGTCAAATAGAGAAAAATCAAATGACAGAAATTGACAGAAAGGACCACTATTGCAATCATACTTGGATCTCCTTCTTAAATAACCAACTTTTCCAACCACTAAAGTTTTGTTATTAGTCATGCTTCTCAATGAAAATCTCCCATCCAAGTACCTACATGGAGAGAAATCTGGTAGCACAAATAATCAGTTTTTTTTTAAAAAAGGACAAAACTATAAGAATTTCATTATCTACTCATATGTAGAATCATATTGAACACATAATTGTAGATCTTTGTAATATTTTCCAAAGTAATAAATTATTTTAAAATAAATTAAAATTTAAGGACATCGTAAGACCAAAAGGTGATGCAAGTCCCTTCAATTATGAAATCATCATGTCCTCTGGGACTCATTCTTCTAATAGAGGTATCAAAGGACAAAGGAGAAACTTCAAGTTCCTTAGATATAGCTCTTCATTTATTCATTTAATAGGCATTTCTTGAGTTTCATGAACTAACAGATATGGGGAATATAAATATGCATAGCCCCCAGCCCCTTTAGGGCTGACAGAAGCAATAACATGGCAGGGACTACTTCTGATCTGGAGAATAACATCACCATCATGAAAAGTTCTCAAAGAAAAGTCAAAACAGGAGATAAAAGAAGTAAAAACCAGTCAGGATAAAATAAAAAATGCTATGACTGAGCTACAATCATGAATGGATGCCACAGTGGCAAGAATGGATGAGGCAGAACAGAAAATCACTGATATAGAGAACAAGCTTATGGAGAATAATGAAGCAAAAAAAAAGAGGGAGATTAAGTCAAAAGAGCGCAATTTAAGAATTAGAGACATCAGTGACTCATTAAAAAGGAAAAACATCAGAATCATATGGGTCCCAGAAGAGGAAGAGACAGAAATAGGATTTGAAGGGTTATGTGAGCAATCATAGTGGGAAACTTTCCTAACCTGGGAAAGGCACAGACATGAAAATCCAGGAAGCACAGACAAGTCCCATTAGATTCAACAAAAACTGACCATCCACAAGGCATATCATAGTCAAATTCACAAAATATTCAGGCAAGGAGAGAATCATGAAAGCAGCAAGGGAAAAAAATTCCTTAACCTACAAGGGATGACAGATCAGGTTTGCAGCAGATCTATCCACAGAAACTTGGAAGGCCAGAGAGGAGTAGCAGGATATTTTCATTGTGCTGAATCAGAAAAATATGCAGCCAAGAATTCTTTATCCAGCAAGGCTGTCATTCAAAA